>NW_012104477.1:501246-503596 GCF_000951045.1 Mandrillus leucophaeus
CCCGGCCTCCTCTTTTTTAAATGCAAACACTTATAGCTCTAAGTTTCCCTCTGAGCACTGCTTTTGCTGTATCACGTAAGTTTTTGTATGTTGTGTCTGCATTATCATTTGCTTCAATAAATTTTTCAATTTCCTTCTTAATTACTTCATTGACTTATGAATCATTCAGAAGCATGTTGTTTAACTTCCATGTATTTGTACAGTTTCCAAAATTCCTCTTGTTATTACTTTCTAGTTTTATTTCATTGTGATCAGAGAAGATGGTTGATATTATTTCAATTTTTTTGAATGTTTTAAGACTTGCTTTGTGACCTAATATATGTTCTATCCTTGAGAATAGTCCATTTGCTGAGGAAAAGAGTATGTATTCTGCAGCTCTTAGATAAAATGTTCTGTAAATATCTATTAGATCCATTTGGTCTATAGTGTAGATTAAGTCTGATGTTTCTTTGGTGATTTTCTGTCTGGAAGATCTGTCCAGTGCTGAAAATGGGCTGTTGAAGTCTCCAGCTATTGTCATATTGGTACCTATCTTTCTCTTTAGCTCTGTATTTGCTTATATATCTGGATGCTTCAGTTTTGGGTACATATATATTTAAAATTGATATATCCCCTTGCTGAACTGACCCCTTTATCACTATATAGTGACCTTCTTTGTCTCTTCTTACACTTTTCATCTTGAAATCTATTTGTCTGATATAAGTATAGCTACTCCTGCTCTATGGAATATATTTTTCCATCCCTTTATTTTCAGTTTATATGTGTCTTTATAAGTGAAGTGTGTTTCTTGTAGCTAACAGATCAATGGGTCTTGTTTTTTCATCTATTCAGCCACTCCATATCTTTTGATTGGAAAGCTTAGTCCATTCAGTAACAGTCAATGTTATTACTGATAAGCAAGAACTTACACCTACCATTTTGTTATTCATTTTCTGGTATTTTTTGTGGTCTTTTCTTCCTTCTTTCTTTTATTCCCATCTTCCTTTAGTGAAGATGATTTTTCTGATGATACGATTTAGCTCCTTATTTTTTATTTTTATGCATTTACTGTATGTGTTTTGGTTTGAGGTTACCAAGAGGCTTGCAAATACTCTCTTAGAACCAATGATTATAACCTGATAACAACTTAACACGATTTACATAAACAAAGAAGCAAAAAGAAAACTAAATAAACCTCAACTTCATCCCTCCACTTTTTAACTTTTTGTTGTTTCTATTTATATTTTATTGTACTGACTATATGTTAAAAGTTGTAGTAATTTTTGTTTGGTTCATCATTTAGTCTATCTACTTGGAATAAGAGAAGTTTAGATGCCCCGGTTACAGTGTTATAATATTCTGTGTTTTTCTGCATACTTACTATTACCAGTAAGTTTTGTATGTTCAGATGGTTATTTATTGCTCATTAATGCCCTATTCTTTCTGATTGAAATACTCCCATTAGCATTTCTTGTAGGATGTGTCTAGTATTGATGAAATCCCTCAGTTTTTGTTTGTCTGGGAAAGTCTTTATTTCTCCATGTTTGAAGGATTATTTTTCACAGATATACAATTCTGGGGTAAAAGTTTTTTCTTTCAGCACTTTACAGGCCACTCTCTCCTGGCCTGTAAGGTGTCCTCTGAAAAGCCTGCTGCAAAACATATTGGAGCTCCATTATATTTTATTTGTTTCTTTTCTTTTGCTGTTTTTATAATCTTTTCCTTATCTTTGATCTCTGGGAGTTTGATTACTAAATGCCTTGAGGCAGTCTTCTTTGGGTTAAATCTGCCTGGTGTTCTATAACCTTCTTGTACTTGAATACTGATATCTTTCTTTAGGTTTGGAAAGTTCTCGTTATTATCCCTTTGAATAAATTTTCTACCCCATCTCTTTCTCTACCTCCTCTTTAAGGCCGATAACTCTTAGATTGCCCTTTTTTAAGCTATTTTTTAGATTATGTAGCTGTTTCATTTATTATTATGATTTCTGTCTCCTCTGACTGTGTATTTTCAAATAGCCTTTCTTCAACCTCGCTAATTCTTTCTTCTGCTTGATCTATTCTGCTATTAAAGGACTGTGATGCATTCTTCAGTAAACCAATTGCAATTTTCAGCTTCAGAATTCCTGCTTGATTCTTTATTATTATTTCAATCTGTTTGTTAAATTTATCTGATAAAATTCTGAATTCCTTTTCTGGGTTATCTTGAGTATCTTTGAGTTTCCTTAACACAGCTATTTTGAATTATCTATCTACTTCTTTCCTTCTCTTCTTCCCTTCACTTCCCTTTCTATTCTTTATTCTTTTATTTCTTTTCTTTTTTTATTTTTCTTTTATTTTTATTTCTTCTATTCTTTTCTTTTCTTTCTTTC
>NW_012104477.1:504236-512060 GCF_000951045.1 Mandrillus leucophaeus
TTTGTCTAAAAGATCACATATCCCTGTTTCTCCAGGATTGGTCCCTGGTGACTTGTTTAGCTTATTTGATGGTCATGTTTTCCTGGATGTTGCTGATGCTAGTAGATGTTCTTCAGCATCTGAGCATTCAAGAGTTAAGTATTTATTGTAGTCTTCACTGCCTGAGTTTATTTGTATCATCCTTCTTAAGAAGGCTTTCCAGACATTCAAAAGGACTTGGGTGTTGTGATCTAAGCTGTTTCTGCTTTAGGGGACACTCCAGGCCAAGTAATGCTGTGGTTCTTGCAGACTCATAGAGGTATCACCTTGAGGGTCTTGGACAAAATTTGAGAGAATTCTCAGGAATACCATGCAGAGACTCTTGTCCTCTTCCCTTAAAACATACAGAATCTCTCTCTCTCTCTCTCTCTCTCTCTCTCTCTCTCTCCCTCCCTCCTGAGCCAATTAAAGCTGGGGGTGGAGTGATACAAGCACCCAGTGGTCACCACCACTATGACTGAGTTTGGTCTGACCTGAAACCAGCAGCATAGTGCTGGGTCTCACCCAAAGGCCTACTATAACCACTCCCTGGCCACTGCGTATGTTCCCTCAAGGTCCTGGGGCTTTACAATTACTATGTAGCAAATTCAACCAGGCCTGTGTCTTTCGCTTCAGAGAGGTGTGGTCCCCCAGGCCCTGGGTGAGTCCAGAAGCATCATCTGGGAGGCAGGGTTTAGAGTTAACAGCCTTAGAAGTCTAACTGGTATTCTATTGTCTTGCAGCTGAGCTAGCACTCAAATCACAAGTCACAGTCCTTCCCACTCTTTCCTTCCCTTTCCAAAGGCAGAGGTGCCTCACCCTGCAGCTACTGTAGCCATCCCTAGCCACAAGGAGTTCTCCCAGACTACCACCAATGTTCCCTTAAGACCCAAGTTCTCTTAAATCAGCTTGTGATAAATGCTGCCTGGCCCGTGACTAACCCTTCAGGAAAATGGACTCCCCTCTGGCCCAGTGCACATCCAGAAATGCCATCTAAGAGTCAATTCCTGGAACTGGGGACCCCAAGAGTCTGCTTGGTGCTCTCCACCCCTGTGGCAGTATGGGTACCTGAAGCTAGCAAGTCTCAGAGGCTCACCAAGGCCCTCGATGTAGTACCTGGGTATTGTTGCTGGTTATTCAGGACCCAAGGGCTTTTCAGTTAGCAGGTTAGGAATGTTGGTGAGACTGGCCCTTTCCTTCAAGGCAGCAGGTTTCCTCCTGGCCCACAGTGTGTCTAGAAATGTTATCTGGGATCTAGGACCTGGAATAGGGGTCTCATAACTCCGACCTGTGCATTATCCTGCTGTGGCTCAGCTGGTATCCAAGATGCAAGACAAAGTCCTCCCCACTCTTCCTTCTCCTCTCCTCAAGCAGAAGGAAGGGGTCTCTTTTGGAGCCACAGGCTGTGTAGCCTGGGTTAGGAGAGGGTTGATTCTAACACTGCATTAGCCACCCCAGCTAGCGTCTGAGTAGGTTGTGTGTTCTAGCCCCCAAGTTCACGGCCTCTTGGCCTAGTTCAGCCCTAGGACTGGCCTATGAATTGCAGTCCTTATGGCCTAGACTACCTTTTGCAAGATGAGTAGTCCTGCAGGATACCAGCCAACTGCCAGATGGTTACAAGTTCCTGATACCTAGTAGAGCCCAGGGAAGAGAACGAAAGCTCCTTATTCCTAATGTAGCTTCCCCACTGTCCAGGCAACCAGCACCAAAGCCCAAGAAGCTATTAGCTACAAATTCCTGCCTTGGTGGGGCTAGGGACTTCTCCAGGGTCCCGCATGCTCAGCTAGGCTCAAGGTTTAGCTTATAGTGATCTTTTCCTCATTTTAATAGTAAAAACCACACCCCTAGGTGGATGTTTATTTTTTAAAATATTTATTTACTTTATTTATTTATTTATCTATTTATTTATTTTTGAGACAGAGTCTCACTCTGTTGCCAGGCTGGAGTACAGTGGTGTAATCTCAGCTCACTGCAACCTCCACCTCCCGGGTTCGAGTGATTCTCCTGCCTCAGCCTCCTGAGTAGCTGGGACTACGGGCACGCGCCACCTTGCCTGGCTAATTTTTGTATTTTTAGTAGAGACGGGGTTTCACCATGTTGGCCAGGATGGGCTCGATCTCTTGACCTCATAATCTGCCCACCTTGCCCTCCCAAAGTGCTGGGATCACAGGCATGAGCCACCACGCCGGCCTATTTATTTGTTTATTTATTTTGAGACAGAGTCTCACTCTGTCACCCAAGTTGGAGTGCAGTGGTGTGATCTTGGCTCACTGCAACTTCTGCCTCCTGGGGTCAAGCAATTCTGTCTCAGCCTCCCAAGTAGCTGGGATTATAGTCACCTGCCACCACACCCAGCTAGTTTTTGTATTTTTAGCAGAGACAAGGTTTCACCATGTTGTCCAGGTTGGTCTTGAATTCCTGACCTCAGGTGATCCTGAGGTCAGGATCGCTCACCTCAGCCTCCAAAGTGTTAGGACTGCAGGTGTGAGCCACTGTGCCTGGCCTATTTTTTTAACTTTTAGGTTCAGAGAAACATGTGAAGATTTGTTATATATGTAAATTGCATGTTACAGAGGCTTGGTGTACAAATTATTTCATCGCCTAGGTAATAAGTATAGTAACTGATAGAAAGTTTTTTGATCCTCACCCTCCTACCTTCTCCATCCACAAGTAAGCCCTGGTGTTTGTTGTTCCCTACTTTGTGTCCATTTGTACCTGGTGTTTAGCTTCCACTTATAAGTGAGAGCACACGGTATTTGCTTTTCTGCTGTGGTGTTAGTTTGCTCAGGATAATGGCCTCCAGCTTCATCCACGTTGCTGCAAAGGATATGATCACAAGATTTTTTTTATGACTGTATAGTATTACATTGTGTATATGTACCACATTTTCTTTACCCAGTCTACCACTGATGGACATATAGGTTGATTCTTTATCCAGTCTACTGCTGATGGACATTATGCCTTTGCTATTGTGAATAGTGCTGTGATGAACATATGCATGCTTGTGTCTTTATGGTGGAATGATTTGTATTCCTTTGGGTATATACCTAATAATGGGATTGCTGGGTCACATGGTAATTCTACTTTGGGTTCTTTAAGAAATCACTAAACTGCTTTCCACAATAGCCGAACTAATTTACATTTTTGCCAACAGTGTGTAAGTGTTCTCTTTTCCCCACAACCTCACCAGCACCTGTTGTTGTTTGATGTTTTAATAATAGCCATTCTGACTTGGGTGAGATGATATCTCATTGTGGTTTTGATGTGCATTTCTTTAATAATCAGTGATGCTGAGCATTTTTTCATGTGCTTGTTGTTCACATGTATATCTTCTTTTGAAAAGTGTCTGTTCATGTCCCTAGGGTGAGATTTTATATGCTAATGATACGTGCAGTCCATGTTAAAGCATGTAGATGCTGAGCACATACACCAACCACAGGTCCACCTCTGCATACTTGCACTCACCAGTATTTTATTTTTTTACTTTTTACTTTTTAAATTTTTGAGACGGAGTCTCACTGTGTTGCCCAGGCTGGAGTGCAGTGGCATGATCTCAGCTCACTTCAACCTCTGCCTCCTGGCTTCAAGTGATTCTCTTGCCTCAGCCTCCTGAGTAACTGAGACTACAGGCTTGTGCCACCATATCTGACTAATTTTTGTATTTTTAGTAGAGACAGGGTTTCACCATGTTGGCCAGGATGGTCTTGAACTCCTGACCTCAATAATCCACCCACTTCAGCTTCCCAAAGTGCTGGGATTAGAGGCGTGAGCCACTGTGCCTACCCCTCACCAGTATTTTATGAGTATGTATATACAAGTCCCATAAAACAAGTTCCTCTTGAGGCACTAGCTGCTGTCTCTAGCTTTGAGCAGCCCACTCTGCCTCTTAGAGTACATTTTGCTTTCTAATAAACTTCTTTGCCTACTCTTACTTTGGACTTGCTCCCAAATTCTCTTGTGTGGTGAAGTCAAGAACCTGAACTGGTCCACTAACAACATGATAGTCCCTGGAGACCTTCCCTATCTGCTTACAGGATTACAACCCATTATTCTAAAAATTGATTTTTAAAAAAGAGAAAAAAAACACTAAAAAGAATTAGTGTTTGGCTATAAATTATAATTTTATTGAATTATGAGTTTGTTAAATATAAAATCAAACATATTTATTCCTGACCTGTGAAACGGCCGTATTTGCAAAGTGGCTCCCAAACACAGAAGGAGCCAAGACATCAATGAATGAGGCAGAAAAATCCAGTTTGTTGGTAAAAGACACTTTATGTGGGGAATGTATGGGCTGCCACATAGTCTTGGACTGCCACAAAACAGGTATATTTCCTCATTGCAATTCCCCAGACACAGAGCTTACATCTGGGGGAAGACGTAAATGTGCTCTGGAACAAATGTGTAGGTGCTTACAGGCTTCACAGCCAGCGTGTGCAACAACATCAGGGTTGTTTGGGGGGAAAGGCAAAACTTACAGTGAATAGGTGTTTCTACATAAAGAATAACATATTAACTAGACATCTCGGAGGCATCCCTGGACTCGAGGCTAGTCAGGAGTCACATGGTGGCTTAGCATCTAAAATATAGTCACTCCTATCCCCACAACTTCCATTAACAAAATGATTGACAATAGAGTGGAAAATAAGAGCCACAAATTGGGGTATTTGCAACACACATAATAAAATATATGAAGAACTGGCTGGACACGGTGGTTCACACTTGTAATCCCAGCACTTTGAGAGGATGAGATGGGAGGATTGCTTGAGCCTAGGAGTTTGAGACCAGCCTGGGCAACAAAGTAAGACTCAAAAAAATAAAAATAAAAAAAATTATCCAGGCACGGTGGCATGCACTTGTGGCCCCAGCTACATAAGAGACTGAGGCAGGAGGATCACTTGAGCCTAGCAGTTTGAGGCTGCAGCGAGCCATGTTTACCACTGCACTCCAGCTTGGATGACAGAGTGAGACCCTGTCTCAAAAACAAACAAAACTCCTAAACATCAGTTTTTGAAAAAAGGGCAAAAGGAACAAGTAGAAATTTCACAGAAGAGGAAGCACAAATGGCTCATAAATGTATAGAAATGATCAATCTAAGTAATAATCAAGAAAATACAAATGTAAACTACAATGTGATACTGCAACTGACAGACGGGTTCTCCCTGCTCATCGCACAAACCAATTCATGGAGACCGGGGCATTGTAATAAACAAAGAGCTGAAGGCTGGGCATGGTGGGTCATGCCTGTAATCCCAGCACTTTGGGAGGCCAAGGCAGGCAGATGACTTGAGGTCAGGAGTTCGAGACCAGCCTGGCCAACATGGCAAAACCTCGTTTCTACAAAAAATACAAAAATTAGCTGCACATGGTGGTGCATGCCTGTGGTTCCAGCTACTCAGTAGGCCAAGGTGGGAGAATTGCTTGAGCCTGGAAGGTTAAGGCTGCAGTGAGCCATGATCTCACCACTGCACTCCAGCCTGGGTGACACAGAGTGACCCTGTTTAAAAAAAGAAAGAAAGAAAGAAAGAAAGAAAGAAAGAAAGAAAGAAAGAAAGAAAGAAAGAAAGAAAGAAAGAAAGGAAGAAAAAGAAAGTTTAATTGACATAAGGCCGGCCATACCACATGGGAGACAGTGTTATTACATAAATCAATCTCCCTAAAAATTGGGAGGCTAGGGCTTTTCAAGAATAGTTTGGTGGGCAAGGGAATGGAGATGTGGGAAAGTGTTCTTCTTCTGGGTGGGATCACAGGACTGGTTGGCCAGTCCTGGTAGAGTCATCATCACCTGAAATGCAAAAACCTGAAAAGACATCTCAAAAGCCAATCTTAGGTTGTTGAATAGTGGTGTTATCTTCAGGAGTAATTGGGCAAGTTGCAAGTCTTGTGGCTTCTGGAATAATGGCTGGTAATCATGTATGTCTATGCCTTAGCAGAATTCAGGCTCCTCTCATCCTCCTAACATGGTGGTTTTCTATTAGCTTTATAAAGGCAATTTAGTTTGGAGGAAGTGCTAGTATTGATTAAACTATAAACTAAATGTCTCGCAAAGTTAGTTTGGCCTAAGCCTAGGAATGATTAAGGACAGTTTGGAGGTTAAGGGCAAAGTGGGGCTTGGTTAGATCAGATCTCGTTCACTATCATAATTTTCTCACTGTTATAATTCTGGAAAGGTAGTTTCAATACTACTTGCCACTAACCAATTGGACATAAAAAGCAAGTATGGCCTAGAATACGGAGTGAGGATGCCACTTATCCGTTGCTGGTGGGGATATAAATTAGTACAATCACTTTGGAAAAACAATCTGGCATTACCAACTTTAGTTCAACACAATCATATTCTATTCCATTCCTGGGTCTGTACCCATAGAAACTCTTGTACCAGGACACATGTGTAGGACTGTTTAAAACACCATTGTTTTTAGTAGCAAAAACAGAATCAACCCAAATATTGGAACAAGTTGTGGTCTAGTCATATTTTGGAATACTATGTGGCATTGAAAATGAGGAACTACTATAACAGACATCAACATGCTTATGTCTAAAGAACATATTGTTCATCAAAATAAGTCAGTCACCAGAGAATTCGTATAATATAATTCTGTTTACAGGAAGTTCAAAAACAGGCAAAAACCTAAATAGTACTGTAACCGCAGCAGACCAGTCTGGTTCTACTTTTATCTAGCAACGTTGTGAGTTGTTTTTCAGTTGTTATGGACCCCCAGATAAGCATATCCAGAAGAACTAAGGGTACAGCCATGGATGAAACCTAAGTCCTCAGAATGAGGAATGGGAACTGAATTAAGAAGCAGACAATGCATGTCAGAATTGAGGATCCAATCAGATTGAGCCCTGGTATCACCCATGGCAAGATCCAGTCAGATCATGCCTATCAGTATCACCTCATTGGAAGATCCAATCAGATCATGTCTCATTACCCTATGCTTATAAAACCTGACCCAGCCCCCAGCTCAAGAAGACAGATTTGAGTATTTCCTCCTATCTCCTTGCCAGTCAACTTGCAGTGAAACTTTTCTTTTCTCAAAAGCCAGTGCCATGCTGTTGGCTTCTATATGCATCAGACCATGAGCCCAATGATTGTTTTGTAAAAATATTGTTTATGAATAAACACATGTGACAAAAACAATTTTAACAAAGCAAGGGAATAAGAACAAAGTTTAGGATGGGGGTTACCCTGGAGAAAAAGCAGGCAGGAGCATGCAGCCAGAGAGAGGAGCATAAGGAGCTTCGGCAGTGTTAGTCATTTCTATTTCTTGGATTGCTTGGAGAGCTCACAGGGGGATGACAGTTCAAAAATTTTAACTAGTAAAGTAATACAAATTAATATATTAAAGGTGAACATATTAAATTTACAAATTAGACTACTGATCCACCATATGAACACATAAATATAAAACTGCTTATCAAAAGGTATGGTTATAGCACAAATTATTCCTCAAATATTCTTAAAATTTCTAAATAATTTGTTGATTTTTTTAGTTGGCGTGTGTGTTTGACACTGATGTCATTAGTGAAGCCATGCCCCATTCTCTGTCTTGATTTGACAAGAAGAAACATGTATACTTCTTCCAACGACTTGGCCATCAAATTGACAGTAGTTGGATGATGTATAGTCTCAAAAGGTAGTTGAGATGATGTATAGTCTCAAAAATTTCATAGTGTTGAAATTTTTTTCTACAATGCAAGATAATATATTCTCAGGTTCCAAAAATTAGGACATGAACATCTTTGGAATTGGTGTGAAGTTGGGGGGATGATTTTATCTACAATACTAACACACTTTTTTTT
>NW_012104477.1:512990-514535 GCF_000951045.1 Mandrillus leucophaeus
TGCAACCTCCGCCTCCCGGGTTCAGGCGATTCTCCTGCCTCAGCCTCCCAAGTAGCTGGGATTACAGGTGTGCGCCGCTACATCCAAGTAATTTTTGTATTTTTGGTAGAGATGGGGTTTCACCATGTTGGC
Organism: Mandrillus leucophaeus; assembly: GCF_000951045.1. Taxonomy (NCBI): domain Eukaryota; kingdom Metazoa; phylum Chordata; class Mammalia; order Primates; family Cercopithecidae; genus Mandrillus; species Mandrillus leucophaeus. Next base: position 513,123 of record NW_012104477.1, read on the forward strand.
CAGGCTGGTCTCAAACTCCTGACCTCAGGTGATTCACCCACCTTGGCCTCTCAAATTCCTGGGATTACAGACGTGAGCCACCATGCCTTGCCATATCATTTTATTCTATTCATTTATTCATTTTGAGATGGGATCTTGCTATGTTGTTCAGGCCGGTCTTGAACTCCAGAGATCAAGCCATCTCCCACCTCAAGCTTCAGAGTAGCTGGAACTATAGGTGCATGCCACCATGTCAGGTTTAATAAAATTTTATTTTATTTTATTTTATTTTTGAGACAGGGTCTTACTCTGTCACTCAGGCTGGAATGTAGTGGCATGATCACGGCTCACTGCAGACTTCACCTCCTGGGCTCAAGTGATCCTCTCACCTCAGCCTCCCAAGTAGCTGGGAGTACCGGCATGCACCACCATACCTGGCTAATTTTTGTATTTTTCGTAGAGGCAGGGATTCTCCATGTTGCTTAGGATGGTCTCGAACTCTTGAGCTCAAGCAGTCTTCCCACCTCAGCCTCCCAAAGTGCTGGGATTACAGGCATAAGCCACTGTGGTGCGGAGCCAATAGTTTTAGCACATGAATTGCAGGTTTAAAAGATGTCCACAAACATTCTCATCTGGTTATCAAATGAATGGTTCATACTGAAAAGAGAAATCTTAAGAGTAAGAGAAAAAGGAGCTCATGCAGAGAGAAATGCTGCTAAAGTGTTGTTTATAACAAAACGAGGAATTTAGATGCAAAAGTTTATATACTCAGTATTCCATCTGTTAATAATTGTACTCTGGTTTTTTTCTTTTCCTTGTGGTAAGCTTTGAGCTTCTCAAATTGATCTCTTTTTCTAAGTGCTACCCAGTGGAATTCCAGGGCTTACCTTTAAAAAACTACAGGTCCCCTAACTGCTTGTGAAAGAAGTCTCAGCGGTAGCAGAATCACTTGAACCTGGGAGGCGGAGGTTGCAGTGAGCCGAGATTGCACCACTGGACTCCAGCCTGGGTGACAGAGCGAGATTTCATCTCAAATACATACATACATACATACATACATATATACATACATACATACACCCTCTCAAGACTAAACCAGGAAGAAGTTGAATCTCTGAATAGACCAATAACAGGCTCTGAAATTGAGGCAATAATTAACAACCTACCAACCAAAAAAAGTCCAGGACCAGACAGATTCACAGCCGAATTCTACCAGAGGTACAAAGAGAAGCTGGTACCATTCCTTCTGAAACTATTCCAATCAATAGAAAAATAGGGAATCCTCCCTAATTCACTTTATGAGGCCAGCATCATCCTGATACCAAAGCCTGGCAGAGACACAAAAAAAGAGAATTTTAGACCAGTATCCCTGATGAACATCGATGCAAAAATCCTCAATAAAATACTGGCAAACCGAATCCAGCAGCACATCAA
>NW_012104477.1:514585-515030 GCF_000951045.1 Mandrillus leucophaeus
AAACAGAGAGCCAAATCATTATACAACAATAACAGATAAACAGAGAGCCAAATCATGAGTAAACTCCCATTCACAATTGCTACAAAGAGAATAAAATACCTAGGAATCCAACTTACAAGCATGTGAAGGACCTCTTCAAGGAGAACTACAAACCACTGCTCAACGAAATAAAAGAGGACACAAACAAATGGAAGAACATTCCATGCTCATAGTTAGGAAGGATCAACATCATAAAAATGGCCATACTGCCCAAGGTAATTTATAGATTCAATGCCATCCCCATCAAGATACCAATGACTTCCTTCACAGAATTGTAAAAAACTACTTTAAAGTTCATATGGAACCAAAAAAGAGCCCCCATTGCCAAGACAATCCTAAGCCAAAAGAACAAAGCTGGAGGCATCACTCTACCTGACTTCAAACTATACTACAAGGCTACAGTAAC
>NW_012104477.1:517255-520487 GCF_000951045.1 Mandrillus leucophaeus
TTGTTTTTTGTATTTTTAGTAGAGATGGGGTTTCACCATTTTGCCCAGGCTGCCCTCAAACTCCTGACCTCGTGATCCACCTACCTCGGCCTTCGAAAGTGCTGGGATTATAGGCATGAGCCACCACACGCGGCCAATATTATTATCTTTAAAGCAAAACTAGGAATGTCTTTGTTCTCCAGATATTGGGATATCTGTACATTCCCAAGTCTGGGTCTGTTTAGTAAACATTATGAATTTGTTCCTGTAACTGTAAACATCTATAGGTTAGGAAGGCCTAACTTTCTGAGAATGGAGCCTAGCAATCTCAGCCTCATTTTCCTAGCGCTCATGCCAAATAGAGTCGCTCTGGTTCAAACGTCTCTGTCACTATGTGAAAATAAACCTTGGTCCTTATAACTGTAGTTCTAACTGGTAATCTTACTTACTAATGTCTTAATAATAGGTTGCCTTGGTAATAATAATGTAATTAATATTTCTGTCTCCTAGAAAATATAAATTATTATGCGTTTCCTTGCCTAAGGTGGAAGCTCTAAAATTCATTACATTCTTTACACACGCCCACAATTAATCCAAACCCCTGTCAGCATTAATCATTTAATCCTCACAACAACTCTAGTCGTATTTTTCGGCATCCTTCCTATATCTACTATTCAGATAACTAGGATTCATTAAACTTGAATTTTTTTAGGGTAGTGATTTTGTATCATTATTTTCTTCATTTTGTATTTAGGGAATATAAAATCCTTCCTCCTGGTCTTCTAAGACTGGGGCTTAGGTCTGAGATGTCATTCGTAGTCATGATACCTGTGGACTTTTGGACTTTTCTGATTTTTGTTTTTCTAATTCTTAATAAAATTAAGCCTTGGTATTCTCCTCTTCCACTTAAATTAATTGTAACATAAAAGAATGGAGGTCTCTTGGGCCTCTCAATCAGCCTGGTCGCACAAGGTTATTAGAGTAGTGCTACCATCTAATTTACTCTTCAACCCAGGCCATCGTAGACAATGAAAAGATGTGCCACTATTAAGCTTGGACAATCGACACTGATCGCATGCAAACCAGGACACATAGTCACTTATAAGAGACTGTTGGAAAATCCCTTTAAGGCCTGGGGACTCTGATATCATGATGACAGGAAATCTTTCTTTTTCAGGAGAAACAAGTGAAAAGAACTGACTGCTGCTATTGTCTATTATTCTCAGCTTCGCACCATAAGAAACTGTGTGTACCTTCCCGGAAGGCAGAATACATTAAGTAACAAAGGAAGAGAACAGGCAAGGCTTGTCAAAGTCCTTGTGAGGAGTTCCTCTTGGTATCTAGAAATCGTACTCGCTTTCTTGCTCTTTTTCCTACGAGTCAGTGTGTCACTCTGTTGCCCAGGCTAGAGTGCAGTGGCGTGATCATGGCTCACCATAGCCTCCAACTCCCGGGCTCAAGCAGTCCTCCTGCCTCAGCCTCCTGAGCAGCTGGGACCACAGGTGCATGCTACCACACCCAGCTAATTAAAAATATATACACACACATATATAGTGGAGATGAGGTCTTGCTGTGTTTCCCAAGCTGGTTTTGAGTTCCTGGCCTCGAGTGATCCTTCTGCCTCAGCCTTCCAAAGTGCTGGTATTACAAGCATGAGCCACTGTCCCCACCCCACTTGCTTTCTAATAATTCTGCATTAGTCTGTTCTCATACTGCCATAAAGAAATGACTCAAACTGGGTACTTTATAAAGAAAAGAGGTTATATTGGTTCATGGTTCTTTAGGCTGTACAGGAAGCACACTGGCTTCTGCTTCTGCGGAAGCCTCAGGAAACTTTCAATATGGCAGAAGGTAGAGGGGGAGTGAGGCATCTCACATGGCAGGAGCAAGAGCAAAAGAGAGTAAGGGGGGAGGTACTGCACACTTTTAAATAACCAGATCTCAAGAGAACTCACTCACTATCACGACGACAGTACCAAGGGGGATGCTGTCAAACCTTTCATGAGAAACAGCCTCCATGATTCAATCACCTCCCTCTAGGCTCCACTCCCAATGTTGGGAATTACAATTGAACATGACATTTGGATGAGGACACAGATCCAAACCATATCAACTTCTATGAAAGAAGAGAATGATTTGAATGAAACGAGAAAGTAGATTTCCAGCACTGAATGGTCCCAAAAGGAGTAAAATAATTGTGACAGGGTGTGATCATTGGCCTGCAATTTCTGCCTGAAGAAGAGTAGGAAAAAGGAGGTCTGGACATCACATGCCTTGCTTTATGAAGCACCTCCGCCAAGTACAACGTGACCAGTGGCTGTGGATGGTTGACAACTCCCCTACTCTTCCCCCTCTTCTACTGTCTACTCCTGGGACAAAGTGAGCCACGCCAGCTCAGATACTACACTGACCACAGGGAACCTCACCTTTTCCATGGAATGGAAGTTGTGTAGGGAATATCCAAATGTTGCTTAGCATTGCCTTAGATAAGAACCAAAGGGACAGTGAAGCCCTCTGACAGCTATCTGCCCTATAACTTTCATCTTACTGTGCCTAAAATATGCTCAGAACCCAGAAAGAGGCATAATTCCTCATTTTGGCAGGCTCTAAATCTAAAATAATGATTCCCAAACATGGTGTAACTTGTGCCTGATTTGCTTTATCCTGGGTCACTGCTCCTTTTCTGTCAGACACTGGGATTCCAGTGAGACAAATGGAAATGGAGCCCTAGACCCTCTGACCTTCTTTTATCTATATACATACACCTGTGTGTGTGTGTCTGTGTGTGTGTGTCTGTGTGTGTGTGTAAAACCGAGTGGGTTTTTTTTCTTGGAATGAAAGAATGGGCCAATATTACAAAAAATAAAAACTTGAAACAGAATGTGTATTATCCTTGGTTGTGTTTTCTTGGCCCTGCAGCAGGATGAAGCTCTCCATTGGCATCATTTTCTGCTCCCTGGTACTGGGTGTCAGCAGCCAACGATGGTTAACATTCCTCAAGGAAGCTGGCCAAGGTAAGGTCCACAGGATAGGGAGCAGGAGGCTGCTTCTGGCTGCCCCCAGAATTCAGCTGAGCAGAGGCCACATCCCCACTGGGCAAAGGTGCTAGTGATGCCACAGATGGATAGAGAAGGGGCATGGTTTTTCATAAGCGTGATTTCTCATGCTTTTATGGCCAGCTTTGCCACTCTTCTATGAGCATCCCCCAGCCTGGGGCTGCATAAGGTGTGAGCTGCCTCTTTTCAGCAGGAGC
>NW_012104477.1:520537-567104 GCF_000951045.1 Mandrillus leucophaeus
AGTGGCGTGATCATGGCTCACCATAGCCTCCAACTCCCGGGCTCAAGCAGTCCTCCTGCCTCAGCCTCCTGAGCAGCTGGGACCACAGGTGCATGCTACCACACCCAGCTAATTAAAAATATATACACACACATATATAGTGGAGATGAGGTCTTGCTGTGTTTCCCAAGCTGGTTTTGAGTTCCTGGCCTCGAGTGATCCTTCTGCCTCAGCCTTCCAAAGTGCTGGTATTACAAGCATGAGCCACTGTCCCCACCCCACTTGCTTTCTAATAATTCTGCATTAGTCTGTTCTCATACTGCCATAAAGAAATGACTCAAACTGGGTACTTTATAAAGAAAAGAGGTTATATTGGTTCATGGTTCTTTAGGCTGTACAGGAAGCACACTGGCTTCTGCTTCTGCGGAAGCCTCAGGAAACTTTCAATATGGCAGAAGGTAGAGGGGGAGTGAGGCATCTCACATGGCAGGAGCAAGAGCAAAAGAGAGTAAGGGGGGAGGTACTGCACACTTTTAAATAACCAGATCTCAAGAGAACTCACTCACTATCACGACGACAGTACCAAGGGGGATGCTGTCAAACCTTTCATGAGAAACAGCCTCCATGATTCAATCACCTCCCTCTAGGCTCCACTCCCAATGTTGGGAATTACAATTGAACATGACATTTGGATGAGGACACAGATCCAAACCATATCAACTTCTATGAAAGAAGAGAATGATTTGAATGAAACGAGAAAGTAGATTTCCAGCACTGAATGGTCCCAAAAGGAGTAAAATAATTGTGACAGGGTGTGATCATTGGCCTGCAATTTCTGCCTGAAGAAGAGTAGGAAAAAGGAGGTCTGGACATCACATGCCTTGCTTTATGAAGCACCTCCGCCAAGTACAACGTGACCAGTGGCTGTGGATGGTTGACAACTCCCCTACTCTTCCCCCTCTTCTACTGTCTACTCCTGGGACAAAGTGAGCCACGCCAGCTCAGATACTACACTGACCACAGGGAACCTCACCTTTTCCATGGAATGGAAGTTGTGTAGGGAATATCCAAATGTTGCTTAGCATTGCCTTAGATAAGAACCAAAGGGACAGTGAAGCCCTCTGACAGCTATCTGCCCTATAACTTTCATCTTACTGTGCCTAAAATATGCTCAGAACCCAGAAAGAGGCATAATTCCTCATTTTGGCAGGCTCTAAATCTAAAATAATGATTCCCAAACATGGTGTAACTTGTGCCTGATTTGCTTTATCCTGGGTCACTGCTCCTTTTCTGTCAGACACTGGGATTCCAGTGAGACAAATGGAAATGGAGCCCTAGACCCTCTGACCTTCTTTTATCTATATACATACACCTGTGTGTGTGTGTCTGTGTGTGTGTGTCTGTGTGTGTGTGTAAAACCGAGTGGGTTTTTTTTCTTGGAATGAAAGAATGGGCCAATATTACAAAAAATAAAAACTTGAAACAGAATGTGTATTATCCTTGGTTGTGTTTTCTTGGCCCTGCAGCAGGATGAAGCTCTCCATTGGCATCATTTTCTGCTCCCTGGTACTGGGTGTCAGCAGCCAACGATGGTTAACATTCCTCAAGGAAGCTGGCCAAGGTAAGGTCCACAGGATAGGGAGCAGGAGGCTGCTTCTGGCTGCCCCCAGAATTCAGCTGAGCAGAGGCCACATCCCCACTGGGCAAAGGTGCTAGTGATGCCACAGATGGATAGAGAAGGGGCATGGTTTTTCATAAGCGTGATTTCTCATGCTTTTATGGCCAGCTTTGCCACTCTTCTATGAGCATCCCCCAGCCTGGGGCTGCATAAGGTGTGAGCTGCCTCTTTTCAGCAGGAGCATGAGAGAGATGCGGAGTTCAGGGGTGCCTGTTCTCATAACACCCGTGGGGCTCTACTGCCCCCTAGTGGGGAATCTGGGACAGCTCATGTCTATGTCTCCTGGGAAGCCAGGAAGCAGGTAGATCAAACCTGCTTTGATCGTGTGAGGCGATCGTGTGAATCGTGTGAGGCGAGTCCACGGGGAAGAAGAATGGAGCCAACAGTCCCCATAAAAACAACCAAGCTTAGCTGAGATTTTAATACGTACTAGGCACTGTTTAAATGTACTAATGAATTGGTTTCCATCATTTAGTCCTATGATGCAAGTAAACCCTTAACAGAGACGCTAACACACACACACACACACACACACACACACACACACGCAACCCAAGATACCAAGCGAAGTTCCAAAGCAGAGCAGAATTTAACCCAGGCAGTCTTGCTCTGCAGACCTTGCTCTTAATCATGGTACTCTGCTGCTTTCAAAACAAGAGTTCTGCATTTGTAAACACATAGCTCATCCTCTATCTAAGAAATGGCAAATAGGATGTGATGCCTTTGGAAGGTAAGTCTAGCTACACTTATCCCAGTAAAAGATACAGTGAATTACCTTGATGGTGGTTCTGTTGGGGCTTATACGTGGCCAGAAAACTGCTAGCAAGAGAAATATAACCCAAGGCTGGGCGCAGTGGCTCACACCTGTAATCCCAGCACTTTGGGAGGCCGAGGTGGGCAGATCACCTGAGCTCAAGAGTTCGAGATCAGGCTGGCAAACATGGCGAAACCCTGTCTCTACTAAAAATACAAAAATTAGCTGGGTGTGGTGGCATGCGTCTATAATCCCAGCTACTCGGGAGGCTGAGGGAGAAGACTTTTTTGAACTCGGGAGGTGGAGGTTGCAGTGAGCCGAGATCACACCACTGCACTTCAGCCTAGGAGACAGAGCACGACTCCATCGAGAGAGAGAGAGAGAGAGAGAAATATACCCCCCTAGCCATAATAAAGTGGCAAAATTTTGTTTTCAGAATGCAGTATTTTAAATTTCAGGTATTATTATTTTTCTGAGCCTCTGAAAAATGGTTTTAAGGATTTGCTTTTAATCCTATTTACATGTTCACACACTCACTTACAAATATCTTTCATTCCTTAGGTTAATATTTTTCAAAGGGTTGTTCTGGGACCACTTGCCTGAGACTCACCTGGCATCTGGGATGCTTTGTGAAATGAAATGAAGATTCCTGGATCCATACCCTACTCCCCGCCCCCAGCAGCCATAGTCTTATGGGATAGAGCCTAGAAATCTTGCCTTTACCAAGCACCTCAGTAGATTTTTATACACAGTAAGGGCTGAGAACAACTACCTCTTGTTTTGCTGCCCAAAGTGATAAAATGTGCCAGGAATTTTTGAAGTACTTATTAAGCCAACCTGAACATCAAGGAGCCATTTAAGTTAGTAACTCAGAAGAATGAGTCGAGTAAAATGTTATAAACTCTGAATAAAAGTAATCAATTTGACACTAGGAATAATAAATGCATAAAATGAAGATGAATTATCTCATAGAGAAATTATATAAGTCATGATTGTAACTCTACATTTGAGTTCCCCCTTTTCCGTAATCAGTTAATTTTTTAAAAACTATTCGTCACTTAATTCTAGCTTGATCAGATCCCTTCGGTCCATAACTCCCTGCTCCTGATCTTAGTTTAGCCCTTCTTTATTCTTACGCTACCTTTCCTAAGGACCAGAGAAGTGAAATGATAATATATTGACCACCTACAATGTTCTAGGCATCATACATGCATTTTCTCTGTTCTTCTGCATAATCACTCTGAGGCAGGCAATACTCCTCCATTTCACTGGGGAGGACACTGAGGTTCTGAACTAGTGGGTCAGTTGTCCTTTTTTCTGAATTTGATTACCCAGTTGTATAAAGCTTTCTTAAATAACTCACCTTTATCACTTGTTGACTGAATTCTGACAGATGTCAGTTTCTAAATATAGCCTGGACATTCAGATGTATTCAGGACCAAGTAGTCCTCACTCTAACTACAGGCATGAATTTCTCCCATTGACTAGATTAGGAGCGCCGTATGTCTGCAGCCTCTCTCACAATCCCCTGTGTTCTCACACCTTGGTCTAAGCGTTCCCTGGGTCCTTCCAGGAAGAAGTTCATTGTACAATGAAACATCCCTTAAGGCCCATTTCATCTCTTCTTTAGGTGCATCACACATGGTTAAAAACAAAGTAATAACAGAACTTTGAATGGAATCAAACAGAATGAAACTTACACCAAGTACAATTCTCATTACATTAACCCAGGGAAGTGAAAAGTAGAAGAGTATTTATTCCAAGCCAGTATAATTTCCAAGGGCTTTGTTAAAGGCTGAAATCTTCAGGAGGAAATTAGTGAAAAGAAAACTGTTCATTCCTCTATTTTCCCAGACATAATTGTTTTGATCATTTTCTTTCCTTTTCAGGGACTAAAGACATGTGGAGAGCCTACTCTGACATGAAAGAAGCCAATTACAAAAATTCAGACAAATACTTCCATGCTTGGGGGAACTATGATGCTGTACAAAGGGGGCCTGGGGGTGTCTGGGCTGCAGAAGTGATCAAGTAATGCACATTCCTGATGTTGCCGGGGATGGGTGAGCAGAGCTTGCCTGCCTTGGACAGTCAGGAGAGAGGCGAGCTCCTTGTAGAGAAGTTAGAGGCTGCAGACCCTCCTCATCTTGCTCTCTGTTTGCCTCTGTGCTTAGTGCAAGGGTCTGAGTGATGGTAGGAGTGAGTGATTCCTCACCCTCCCTCTCTGGGTGCTGTTCATCCAGCCTAGGGGAGCCCAGCCTGGCTGAGTGGGGTGGTGTCCAGGCAGGGTCAGTGTTTTCACCACCACTTCCTTGGCCTTTCTGGGCTTCTCCAGAGTCTTCCCTTGGAACAGGGAGAATGGGAAGGTGGGCTGTTGCTCACTGGCCTGGTGATTAATCTCTTTGCTTGCCTGGACTGTAGCAATGCCAGAGAGAATGTCCAGAGACTGACAGGAGACCATAAGGAGGACTCGCTGGCTGGCCATGCTACCAACAAATGGGGCCACAGTGGCAAAGACCCCAATCACTTCCGACCTGCTGGCCTGCCTGAGAAATACTGAGCTTCCTCCTCACTCTGCTCTCAGGAGACCTGGCTGTGAGCCCTGAGGGCAGGGACATTTGTTGACCTACAGTTACTGAATTCTATATCCCTAGTACTTGATACAGAACACATAAAAATGCTTAATAAATGCTTGTGAAATCCAGTTTGTTACTGGAATCTGGAAGCAGAATATGACAGTTCTCCTGGGATCATGGGCCTGTTTAGTACCATAGGGATGATTAATAAACATCACTGTTTCATGTTTTAAAACATAAGGCACTAATGCACAGTAGTGGGAATTGGGGAGAAAACTATATCTAAACACGGACCACATTGTATGGACCATAATATGGACCAACTATAAGACTATAATTATATGGTTCATAAAATAGAAAGACAGTAAGAGAATCCTATGAACAACTTCAGCAATGAAGTCTAAAACTAAATTAAAAATCAACAAATCATAGAAAAATACAATTTACAAATACTGACTAAAGAAGAAATGAAAATCTAGATTAGTCTGTAATTATTTTAAGAGATTGAATTTTCTTACAAAGTAAACAGCAGGCCCAGATGGTTTTGTAGACAAATAATATGCCTTCAAAAAGGCAAATAAGGGCCGGACATGGTGACTCATGCCTGTAATCCTAACACTTTGGGAGGTTGAGGTGGGAGGATTGCTTGAAGCCAGGAGTTTGAGACCAGCCTGGGCAACATAGGAAGACTCCCATCTCTATAAAACAAAAAACAAACAAACAAACAAAAAACAGCCAGGTGTGGTTATGTGCACCTATCATCCCAGCTGCTTGGGAAGCTGAAGCCAGAGGATAGCTTGAGCCCAGGAACTCAAGGTTGCAGTGAGCTATGATCATACCACTGCATTCCAGCCCAGGTAACAGAGCAAGAGCCTGTCTCTAAAAAGAAAGACAAGAAGAAAGGAAAAAATGAAGAAAGGAAGAAGAAAGTTAGAAAGAAGGAAAGAAAAAAATCAAATAAAAATGCAAAAAAAAGCAAAAGTACCTGGAGTTACAATGAATTGGCCCCAGCAGTGACCATCTCCAGGTTCACTACGTAGCCTGAGGCTATCCCTTTCATAATCCCAGAAATTCTGGATTCTTGGAGAAGGGTGTTCTCAGACACTCCACATAGTGTATTTCCCAAGTTGGACCCTCTCTCCTGGGTCTTGCTGGCACAAGTATCTCTGGTTACAGTGGACTGTTCTAGGCCCCTCTATATCCAGGCCTCCTTTCTGTCCAGTCAGCTGTGTCCCTTCTTCTTTTCTTCCCCCCAGGAATCTGGATTCCTCAGTGTTCTCTTTCCCTGCCACGGAGGCATAATCCCAGGAATCTTTCCCCACTTCATTTGCCAAACCCAGTGTCAACCAGTCCCTGTCCATGGTACTAAGAAATACCTTTCAAAGCTATTTCTCTTCTCTTTGCCTACTCCTTGGTTCGTGCCAGGGTAAAATGTCATCTTCTCAGTGAATCAGACCTGTCAGCTCCTAAATCCTTACCCTGGGGTAATAATGAATGCCTCTGTAGCACTTTGTTCATGCCTTCTTGAGAATCCAGGTTCATCCTTGTCAGAGTCGGTGGTTAATATGGCAGTCCTCCTGCTGGTTGATTTTCAAGCTCCTCTAAACTAGTCAATGGCAGTGAAAGAAAGTGTGCTCATGATAAAGGTGGTAGAATGACAGTTACTATTCATGATGCAGTGACCAGGGGCCAGGCACTGGTCTAAGTGCTTTCTTGTGTTATCCACTGGATCCTCATACTTTAATTATCCTTATTTTAGAGCTCAGGAAACTTGAGGCACAGACAATTTAAATAACATACACAAGTTGCATTGCTAGTTTGATGCTAGAGTCAACATTCTTAACCATTTGCTGTAACTAGCAATTGCATTGGAGTTTAGAACTTATAAAACACACTTGCAAATGAGGTCATGTAATCACTCCTCCTATGAATGTATTCCATGAACTACCCTAGTTACTAATCTATGAATCTCATATCAAATCTGTATGTGTGGGGAGCAATAAGAAGCTGAGAAAAAACAAGCAAGATGGAGGAGGTTGCCTCACTACTCAAGGGAGCTGTGGAGAGGCGTCTCCAGGGATACAGGTGGTATATGTGAAGAATCCACAACACACACACACACACAGAATCAGCTTTAAACACCTGCTGGGTCCAAAGAACATGAAACCATATTATGAAAACACCAGTCAAGTAAGCGTTTTCCTTTCCCTCTCCTCTCACTTCCAATCCTTCCCTGCTAATCGGGGAGAGGTCAGAAAGAGCAGCTGTCTATCTGTGCGAGGAGAAAGTGGGGAGAGAAACAAAGTCATCACCCCCCTCCAGACTGAAGTACCCCTCTATAGTGGGCTGAACTAGGAAAGGGGAGAGAAATTTTCATTTTAAATGAATTGGAAGCTTCAAATCATGACTTGGACCTGGACTTTCTAGTTACCATTTTGAGATAAACTAAAGGCCATCAAACCCATGACTTTAAATTACTACCTGTGTAACACTGTTTTCTTGTTTTGTTTTGTTATTTGAGACAGAGTCTTGCTCTGTTGCCCAGGCTGGAGTGCAGTGGCATGATCACCACTCACTGCAGTCTCAACTTCTTGGGCCCAAGCTACCCTCTCACCTCAGCCTCCCGCGTAGCTGCGACTACAGGTGCTCCCCACCACACCCTGCTAATTAAAAACTATATATATTTGTAGAGACAGGGTCTTACTATGTTGCCCAGGTTGGTCTTCAACTCCTGGGCTCAAGTGATCCTCCCACCTCAGCCTCCCTAAATGCTGGGATTACAGGCATGAGAGACCGTACCTGGCCTGTATAGTACTTTCAATAACCTTTGAGTAACTAGGGAAGGTATGAATTGACTTGTGTTCAGGATCAAAGTGAGAGACATTGGGGACACAAAAAAAAAAAAGAAAAAAGAAAAAAACTGATTTCTGGTTATAAAATGTAATTCTGTTTCATTAGCACATGGATGACATACGAGACTCTGTAATAACTAAGGATTATGATTAATCCAATTCTGTGCACCTGAGATCCAAAGAGAAAAGAAAAGGAAAAAAAAAAAAACTCACGAAGCCTAGCTGTGAGTATTAGACGCAAATAAAAGTTGAGAAGACATTGGCAGGTTATCTTAGGAATGTCACCAACTTACAAATGAATTTTAGACTAGCTTCTTCTTCTTCTTCTTTTTTTTTTTTTTTTTTTGAGACAGGATCTCACTCTGTCGCCCAGGCTGGAGTGCAGCGGTGCGATTTCAGCTCACTGCAACATCCACCTCCCAGGCTCAAGCCATCTTCCCAGCTGGGAATACAGGTGTGTGCAACCACACCTGGCAAATTTTTATTTTTTTTGTAGAGACCAGGTTTCTCCATGTTTTCCAGGCTGGTCTTGAACTCCTGACCTCAAGTGATCAGCCCACCTCAGCCTCCCAAAGTGCTAGGATTATAGGCGTGAGCCATTGCGCCCAGTCCTGGCCTCTTCTTTTTAAAACTCATTTTTATTTTTTAAGAATAAAACGAATAATATACCATGAGTATATGTCACATTTTAGCATAAATTATATAGCATAAACCAGCAAGTATTGAACTGCAGACTTACATCAATATGATGGTTGGTAAACATAACCTATATGTGTGTATATAACAAAAAAAATGAGCTGGATGTGGTGGCTAATGCCTGTAATCTTAACGCTTTGGGAGGCTGAGGTGGGAGGATCACTTGAGATCAGGAGTTGGAGAACAGCCTGAGCAACATAGGGTGACCCTCTGTCTCCAAAAACTCTCTGCAAGCCTGGCTGCTGAAACTGCCTCTTGTAAACGGAGACCAGTTTTATCTAACAGCTGCTGAAACAACCTACTGTGCCTCTAAGACTAATTTTACCTGCTGCCATCTCTCACCAATCCTAGCTTGCAAGCTCCCCCAGACCTTACTAAAACCAATAAAATTTCTTTCAAAACAATGTGCAACACTTCTCTTTTTTATAAAATCTCCAACCTTCTCTTTGTTCTCCCGATATATCGAAGACAACCACCTGTCTTATCTGTGTGTATGCCCTGAATTGCAATTCTTACTTCCTAAATAAAATGCTTTAAATTTAGAGATTCATCTCTATGTTTTATTTGACTTTGACATAAGTATCACAGTAATTCTAGGCAAACATTGGACACCTTCATTATGTTTTCTAATATAGTTATGACTGAGTATTTAAAATATTCAGGTGGACATTATTTTATTTTAAATAATTGCATGTCTCCATTCCTGTTTGGACATTATATTGATATTTTTGAAATTTCATCTGGAAGTAGGTTATATCATCTATAAATTTAATTCCATTAAATCAAAGTGGATAGTTGTAAATCAATTCCATCATAGGTAATTTGTTTAGTTTAATGTTTATTATTTTTATGGAGAAAATAAACAATGCAATCATTTAAAAAGTGTTTTTCATTTACCTTTGCATAGGTGCTTAAAATACATATTTCTGTTTCAAGATGACACTGAAAAATTATTCTAATATAACAGCAGCAAAAATGTAATTCTGCAATTATAAAAGTGCAAAACTGAAATTCATAATGAAGGTTTTCTCATGTTTACAATTATGGTTATTTAATCAATACTAATACTATGCAGGTCTGTTGTAAGATTTCTAGATTTGGTTTAAACACATGCACACAATACTGCCAGTTGTGGGAGGCTTTACAAGTTATATTTCATGCACTTTTTTGAAAGAGTTCTAAAAGAGTCAGCCAGTCCACAAGACAGACAGAAAAAAGTTAAATTAACTGGAGTAAATTGGACTCAACATTTAAAGCATGCAAGATTCAGGAGGAAACTGGGAGTACTTTGGGACTGGCCTGCTATCTTCTTTAGTATTAATTTCATCTTAACAGTTTAAGAATTTGAACATTTTAATACCATCAAGTTCATTTAGGTGACGTGTTTCTTGTGTGTTAACTTGACTCCCCTGAATGATCTAGTTAGTGAACTAGAGTCACTAATAATTTGGTCACAAGGCAAATCAAGCCTACACGAAAGGAAGTGAAAACTCAAAATATCATAGTATCATCTGAACCTACTCAAATGATTTATTTTCAATATAAACATGTAACTTCAATAATGAGATGACTCATTAATGAGTCAAGCTCCTCCAACAAGACAACGACAACATCTCTTCTTCTAAGGTTTAGGTTTTGCGTAGAAATCCGGATACATGGAACAGCCCATACCAACAGTCATTGCTCCTACAACAAAGCTGGACTGCCACACGCATGTGGATCAGGTGATGCGATATTTTACTATTTCCCCTGCTCTTCAATTTGTATAATCCATATGCAGCAACTACTGCAAAACCTGCCATTCCAATGAGGACAAATGGTGCCTCTTTAGCTTTACGAATCAGTTTGGATCCCTGGAATCCCTTACAAGTCATCCAGCTTCGCCCACGGATATTTTTAGGAATGGCAACGGTGACCAGAGATCAGAGGATTGTAGGAACAGTGGGCGAATAGAATAAGTTCGCTAGCTTTGAGATTCACATCTGTTCCTGAGGCTTCCTCCTTGCCCCCACCCTTCCTTCTTCAATCAGGCTAAGAGCTCCTGGAGAAATGGAACCCCTGATTCAGTGAGGGTGACAATAATTATGAGTATATTCGTGCCTGGGTCCTGGGTAGAATGGGGTGGGTGAGGTCAAGCCGTCTTGGCTGGCTGGCCAAGCTCCGAACAGCAGGGGGCGCTGTAGGGGGAGTCCCGCCGGGTGCGCCGGGCGCTCTGGCACTAGGGTGCCGGTCGTCTCCTCCGCAGCTTCCGGCACGGCCTTCGAGCGCGGGACGCGGCAAAGTCATGGATCGCAACCCCTCGCCGCCGCCCCCGGGTCGCGGCCAGGAGGAGGAGGAGGTGGCCGGTGGAGACTGCATAGGGAGCACGGTTTACAGCAAACACTGGCTCTTCGGCGTCCTCAGCGGACTCATCCAGGTGCGGAAACTCGCGCCACGCGTGGGCTCTCCCCACATCCCCCAGGCACCCGAGCTCCGCCTCTGGTGGCTCCTCCTGCCCCGGGAGCCGCCATCCCCACGAAGACCCCTCCCCAGGCGTGCGCTGCGGGACCTCGCTCGTTGCGTTTCGCCGGCCGCTGCGGACCCCAGAACTATCTGGGGCCCCTCGGGGTCTCTCGACACAAAGGGAAGTATAATGTTAGGGATGCTGGAATACTTGCGGTTCTATTTTAGTTTCGCAAGTTCTCCAGAAATACACGATCGTGTAACTGCATTGCTCGGGTTTTGCTCCCCATCCCCACTGTCATTTCTGAAGCCCAGGTCCTTAGTTTATATATTTCATGGCCTGTAGTTGTAATAGAATAAATGGTGATTTTAGGGTTATACAACTTTTATATAAAAAACGTGGCTTCTGACTAGGCGCGATGGGTCACGTCTGTAATCCCAACACTTTGGGAGGCCAAGGGGGAAGGATCGCTTGAGCCACGAGTTCGAGACCAGCCTGAGCAACATAGAACTGGTTTCTACAAACTTAAAAAAAGCCGGTCGTGATGGTGCACACCTGTAGTCCCAGCTACTCAGGAGGCTGAGGCTGGAGGATCGTTTGAGCCTGGAGTTGGAGGCTGCAGTGAGCTGTGATCCAGCTACTGCACTCCAGGCTGGGGGACAGAGGAAGACCCTGTCTCAAAAAAACAAAAAACACAGCTTCATTACCCACTAGCTGCAGGTCACCTAACGGCTCAGAACCTCTATTTCTCTCTTAATTTCTATAAAATGGGATTATAATATTTATATTATTATATATAGGGTCATTGTGTAGGTTAAGTGAGATTATAATGGCCATAGAGTGCTTAGCATGGTGTTTAACTTATAGGAGGCTGTCAGTAAATGTGAATTTTCTTCTCCCCATGTTTCCCTCATTGGTTCCTCTGCTTCTCTTCTCTATCCTCTCCAGTTAATTTTCTACACAGCTGCCAGAATAATCTTTAAAGACAGCGCTATTGATGACACTGCTTAGTTCCCTTTGCATAGGAGAAAAATGCATATTTCTTGAAGCTTGGGATCCAGGGCTGTTTGTACGTTTTCCAGCCTCATCTTCTCGTGATACACTGTGTTCCATCAACAGCGAACTGTTCACCATCCCCAAACATGCTAGGCCCTCTCTCAACTCTGAACTCTTGTACTTTCCTCTGAATACTCACTTCTCTCCTTCTTCACATGACAAACTACTATTCTTCCTTTAAAATTTAGCTTAAATATCAACACCTAAGAGAAAGTTCCCCATCTTCTCCCAGGAATAGGTCATTGGTCCATCATTTTTGCTACCACAACTTTTTGTTCACAATTCATTTGAATCACTTTGCCTTTTTTTTTTTCTTTTTTTTTTTGAGACGGAGTCTCGCTCTGTCGCCCAGGCTGGAGTGCAGTGGCCGGATCTCAGCTCACTGCAAGCTCCGCCTCCCGGGTTTACGCCTCCCCAGTAGCTGGGACTACAGGCGCCCGCCACCTCGCCTGGCTAGTTTTTTGTATTTTTTTTTAGTAGAGACGGGGTTTCACCGTATTAGCCAGGATGGTCTCGATTTCCTGACCTCGTTATCCGCCCGTCTCGGCCTCCCAAAGTGCTGGAATTACAGGCTTGAGCCACCACGCCCTGCCCACTTTGCCTTTTCTAATATGACTATCCCTTTACATGTCTTTCCCCACTAGATCCTAAAAGTTAAAAAAAAAAAAAATCTTTAAAGTAAGGGATTATATCTAACTCGTCTTTGTATATCTACCCCAGTGCCTAGCAACAGTATTTACTTTGTGAATGTTGAAAGAATAGATCTACCCAAGGCACTAAGTTTTTAAAAGAAGATTTTTGCAAGAGAAGATACTTTGCTGGTAGCTTCTTTGTGTCTTCTAAACAATTATGGATTATTATTAAAGTCCTCACTTAACATCAGTAGGTTCTTGGAAATTGTGACTTTAAGCAAAATTACTGATAATGAAACCAATTTTACATAGCTAATTGATATAAACAAGAGTTAAGTTCCTGTGGCATATTTCTGGACACAAGAACATCACCAAACTTCTAAATGAGGACCCGAAAGACGTCTAGTATTAAATATTGAGATAAATGTGAGCTCTAAATATATTTAAGAAAGGTTAATAAAAAGATAACTATTTACCTAATTTTGGTGAGTTAGTGAGTGATAGTGGTTGTAGTGATTATCACTACAACTTTTATTGTTTGATTATGTTAAATCAAGGAATAAATGTTTACAAAGCAAAAATGACCACCTCTTACTACTGTACAGTCCAAAAATAATAACAAATAAGGCAGGCTTACTGAGCACGTTCCTACCACATAATTATTGTCGTACATCTCCATGATTATTGTCTTCTTTACAGATTTTTGTTTTATAATAATTTGTATTCATCCATTTCCCAACCCACTTGCTCTGGTTCAGAGTTGAGGGTGGCTGGAGCCTAAACCAGCAGCTCAAGGTGCAAGGCAGAAACCAGCCCTGGACAGGATGCCATCCCATCACAGGTACACACACACCCACACTCACTCAGATCGGGACCATTTAGACACACCAGTTATGCTAATGTGCAAATTTGGGGGATGTGGGAGGAAACTGAAGTATCTGGAACAGACTCATGCACATATGGGAAGAACATGCAAACTCCACACAGACGGTGGCCCTGGCCAGGAATCAAATATTTTTTTTCTCATCAACGTTACAAGGAAATGTTATTCGATCACCTGCTGTATTTGGGTGCCTGGTTAGTATTGTAGACAACTTTTATTCATGTTTTCTTTCTTTGTGTTTCTGAAGATTGTTAGCCCTGAAAACACCAAATCTAGCTCAGATGATGAGGAGCAGCAGACGGAGCTTGATGAAGAAATGGAGAATGAAATTTGCAGAGTATGGGATATGTCAATGGATGAGGTATGAGGCTGGAAACAAAACTCTGAAAAGACTGTTGGGTGAGGAGATGGTGGATGGATGTTTTAAAAACGGTTCAGTCCTTCACTCTGGGGAAAGGCTTTATCTCCTGTCTGTAATCACACTCATATATGATACAGGGAATGAGATCCTATGAGCTAAACTTCTGTCTTTGAGGCTGGAGGATCTGAGCTCTCAATAGATTTGGACTAAAAACATAGCTCTTATGAATGTATTCCTACACACATGGAGGCCAGGAAAGTTCTGATACTTACCTACCTAAAGAGAACTCCAGCCATATATTTGAGAGCAGGTTAGGAGTTAGAAGACCACTAATATACCATGATAGTATTAGAAGGAAAGGACAATAAATAATATGTCTATAGCTGCAATATTAATCATTGTTTTAATATCTGTATTTTATTCTATAGCTCAAAAGCATTTTCATGTATAGTATTCTATTTGATCTTCACAATAACCCTGTGATGTAGGTAGTACTCTTATTTTACAGTTAAGAAAATAGAGGCCAAAAGAGATTAAATGGCCTATGTGATCTCTCTTGTTTTATTGCCTGGACTTTTGCGGTAGCTTCCTGATTAAAATCCTTGTTTTAGTCTCTTTCACCTCCCTTCTGTCCTCTACATTGCCACCCCTGTTACCTTTTCTTCCAGAAATATGGACTTAATTGTACTCATTTTCTTAAAAATTGTCAATGGCTATTCATTGTTTCAGTCATTTTATTTAAAACTTTATTGAGGTATAATTAACACAAAAAAACCTGCCTATTGTTTTGAAGTATCATTGACACTGATAATTTTTTTTTTGGAGATGGAGTCTCTATCACCCAGGCGGGAGTGCAGTGGTGCGATCTCAGCTCACTGCAACCTCCGCCTCCAGGGCTCAAGTGATTCTCCTGCCATGGCCTCCGGAGTAGCTGGGAGTACAGGCGTGCACCACCAATCCCGGCGAATTTTTGTATTTTTGGTAGAGACAGGGTTTCACCCTGTTGGCAAGGCTAGTCTCGAACTGCTGACCTCAAATGATCCACCCGCCTTGGCCTCCCAAAGTGCTGGGATTATAGGTGTGCGTCACCGCACCCAGCCAATAAACTTTGACAATGTGTACGCAGATGAAACTGTCACTGTAATCGGTATAGAGAGCATATCCATCACCCCTAAAAGTTTCTTTATGGTCCTTGGTCGTCTCTTCCTCTTGCCTCTCCCTTCCTCCATCCTCTCCAGGCAACCGCTGATCTGCTTTCTGTCACTACAGATTAGTGTGTATTCTAGAGTTTTATATAAATGTGCTCATATTCTTTTTTTGGTCTGGCTCTTTTATGCAGCGTAATTTTGAGAATCATCCATGTTGTGTATATCAATGGCTTTTTTTTTATTGCTGAATCGTGTTCCATTATATGTATATACCACAATTTATTTTTTACCTGTTGATGAATGTTGGAGTTGTTTAAGGTTTATTACAGATAAAGCTGTTGTGAACTTTTGTATACAAGTGTGTATGGACATATACTTTTCTTTTCCTTGGATGAATACCTAGAGTGGTGTATTAGTCCATTCTCACGCTGCTGTAGGGAAATACCTGAGACTGGGTAATTTATAAAGGAAAGAGGTTTAATTAACTCTCAGTTCAGCATGGCTGGGGAGGCCTCAGGAAACTTACAATCATGGCAGAAGGGGAAGGGGAAGCAGGCACCTTCTTCACATGGTGGCAGGAAGGAGAAGTGTGAGCAGGGGAAATGCCAGATGCTTATAAAACTATCAGATCTCATGAGACTCACTTATTATCATGAGAACAGCATGGGGGAAACCGCCCCCATGATTCACTTACCTCCACCTAGTCTTGCCCTTGATACATGGGGACAATGGGGATTGCAAATCAAGGTGAGATTTAGCAGGGAACACAGAGCCAAACCATATCAAGTGGCCTGACTGGATCATATGGTAAGTGTATGCTTAACTTTTTAAGAAACTTTCAAATTGTTTTCCTAAACAGTTTTTACCGTTTTACATAACCACAAGCAGTGTGTGAGACATAATTCCAGGTCCAGTTTCTCCTCATCCTCATCAACACTTAGTATGGTCAGTCTTCTTAATTTTAGCCATGCTAATAAGTGTGTAGTGATAGCTCACTGTGATTATAATTTGGACTTCCTTAATTCCTAATGATGAGTATCTTTTCATGTGTTTATTTGTACTCCGTGTATCTTTTTTGGTGATGTACCTGTTTGAATCTTCTGCCTGTTTTTTAATTATGTTGTTTTCTTACATTTTCTTCTAAAAGTTTTATAATTTTAGGTTTTACATAGAAGTCTGTGATCCATTTTGAGTTGATTTTTGTATAGTGCATAGTGCAAGGATGGGTTGAAGTTTATTTTTTTGCCTATGGATATTCAATTGTTCTAGTTCATTTGTTGAAAAGATGATCCTTTCTCCACTAATTGCTTTTGCATCTTTGTCAAAAATCTGTTGTCCACATACTTTATACTTTGAAATCTTTCTTTTTAAAGATAGATATCTAGCACTGTAAAATTTTCCCTAAATATTTATGCTTTACCAGTATTCCACAAATTCTGATATGCTGTGTTTACAACTTTTTTTGAGACAGAGTCTTGCTGTGTACTTTTTGTAGAGATGGGGTTTTGCCATGTTGGCCAGGCTGGTCTTGAACTCCTGGCCTCAAGTGATCTGCCTGCCCCGGCCTCCCAAAGTACTGGGATTACAGGCATGAGCCACCATGCCCACAGAAGTTCAGAATACTTTCTAATATTCTTTACTTTTTCTTTGGTTCATACATAAGATTCAAATATTTGGGAATGTTTCAGTTATCTTTCTGTTGCTATGGTCGTTGAACACTGAATCCTTTTAAATGTGTTGAGACTTGTTTTATAGCCCAGAATATGGTCTGTCTTTACCAATCTATCTTTGTCTTTACTTTGTCTTTACTATCACTTAAAAGACATGTTCACTTAAAAGACATGTTCACTTAAAAAGCATGTGTGTTCTGCTGTTGCTGGGTCGAGTATCTTATTACCAATGTCAGATCAGGTTGGTTGAGAGTATTGTTCAGATCTACTTTTCTACGATTATTGATAAATTATGGTTACATTTTTTAAAAAAGAAATAAAACCTGTGTTTTAAATGAACTCTTAGGGTGAAAATCTCAGTTTTAAAATTGAGAAAACAGTGCTGCTGTTTGAAGGAGGTTATTGGTGCGGGGCGAAGTCATGTTCTTTGGCCTCCTTTTGCTCCCTTATAAGAGGTGCCCTTGAGGCACCACTCAGAACTAAGCTCTCCACTGACTGTTGAAGTCCCTGGCGCAAAGTCTCGTGAGTTTATATCTCAGCCTTGTCTCTTATTGCTCTGTAACCACGAATTCAGTGTGTGAGGACCAGAGACCTCCAGATAGATACTTCCTGCACTTCCACGTGTCCATGGGTACTATTCATGCTTCTGTGTTTAGAATGGCTTCCAGCTGGCAAAATCCTTCTCACTGTTTATGGCCCAGCTTCAGTGTCACCTCCTCTGTGATGCCACCCCAGACACTCCAGTCAGAATTAACCTCTCTTATTTCAGTGTTCCCACAGAATTGCTTCACCCTGTTACATGTGTCCTCTGATGGATTTAAATTCTTTCTCATCAAAGCACAATGTCACCCCTTCTGAAATACCTTCTTCAATGTCATGTCTAAAGTAGCCCCCTTTATCTGGGTTTCTAGCACATACCATCTTATTTTCTTTGTAGCATTTAGAAATTGTGTAGTTCAGTTGTTTATATATTTATTGTTTGTTCATTTCTTTAGAAAGAAAATTCCTTGGGACTGAGTCCTTATTTAGCTTGTTCACCGATGTGTTCCCAGAACCTAAAACAGTGCCTATTAGGTTTTTCAGAAAATATTTGGGGAGTAGTGAATGAATAGATGAATACCTGAGAGGTAGCATGTTGTGGTGGTTAAGAACATAGTCTCGCCGGGCGCAGTGGCTCAAGCCTGTAATCCCAGCACTTTGGGAGGCCGAGACAGGCGGATGACGAGGTCAGGAGATAGAGACCATCCTGGCTAACCCGGTGAAACCCCTTCTCTACTAAAAACACAAAAAACTAGCTGGGCGAGGTGGGGGGCGCCTGTAGTCCCAGCTACTCGGGAGGCTGAGGCAGGAGAATGGCGTAAACCCGAGAGGCGGAGCTTGCAGTGAGCTGCGATCCGGCCACCGCACTCCAGCCTGGGTGAAAAGCGAGACTCCGTCTGAAAAAAAAAAACAAAAAAAAAACAAAAAAAAAACCATAGTCTCGCTGGGTACTTGCCTATATTCCCAGTTATTTGGAAGGCTGAGGCAGGAGGATCACTTGAGCCCAGTAGTTGGAGGCTGCAGTGAGTTATGATAATGCCTGTGAATCTGTGAATAGCCACTGCTGCAGTATGGACAGGATAGCAAGACCCCCATCTCTTTTAAAAAGCAAGACCATAGGCTCAAGTCAGACTCATGTGGGTTCAAATCCTAGCTTTGCTCTACTGAGACTGTATAATCTTGGGCAGGTTGCTGAACTTTTTAAACTTCAGTTTGCTTATGAATGTAATGGGACTAATAATGTTAACTAGTTGATAGAGTTGTTTTGAGAATTAAATGAGATAGCATGCAAGCCACTTCACTGTGCCTGGCATTTAATACTTGTTCAATGAATGTTCATTTTATTACTGTTGGTATTGATATTGTTAGGCCACCCTTGTGCTACTCCAGGAATTACCATTAAATTTAAAAATTTCTGCCTGTGACAAAGAATTGCCCACAGGACAGACAGCTTGATCACTTACAGTGAAGAGAATCTGCTGTTAGGACTTTCAGTTTAGAGTGTATGTCTGAAAATACTATTTTCTCTGACCATGGTCTTTTAGTAAGTAGAGTGTGCCTCTCCCAGTCAGTTGTCTGGCAGGTTACTGGTTTCAGTTGCTGTGGAGAATAATTGCCTCTCTCTTTAAGGTGTTCCAGGGCCCTTTAATGCATGCAGCTTATATTTTAAGTTAAAGCTTCTCAAATATACACCTCAAATTTAGTGAAAATCTGAAGCAGTAGACAGCCAGAAACTTAATTTTATTTATATATTTTACATTGCAGATCCCCAAGCAAACTGACTTAGCTTTTATGTCTTACATTCCTAGGTGAGATTTGGCCCATTTGGGGCCACATGTCCACTCACATGTCACCTGTATGTTATGCCCCTTTAGGCACTGTGGCAGACTCTCTAGGAAGAAGTTATGAGGCTACCACAGTTACATTGTCATCAGAATTTTTATTCTGTTGATGATTTTGAAAACACAAGTTCTGGTTTTGGACAGGACCCTATAGCAGTTCTTGACTTCTTTCCCCTACTGTGTTTTAAGCTCTTGGAGGACAAAAAGGAATTTTGTTTTTGTTTGTGACAAAGTCTCACTCTGTTGCACAGGCTGGAGTGCAATGGCGATATCTCAGCTTACTGCAACCTGTGTCTCACGGGTTCAAGCAATCCTTCCACCTCAGCCTCCTGAGTAGCTGGGACTACAGATGGTACACCACCATGCCCAGCTAATTTTTGTATTTACTGTAGAGATGGTGTTTCATTAGGTTTGCTAAGGCTGGTCTCGAACTCCTGGGCTCAAGTGATCTGCCTGCCCTGGCCTCCCAAAGTATTAGGATTACAGGCATGAGCCACCTCTCCCAGCCAAGTTTTACTCTTTTATTCTCACTGTGTTGCCCAGGCTGGAGTACAGTGGCAAAGTCATGGCTCACTGCAACCTCGACCCCCCCAGGCTCAAGTGATCCTCCCACCTCAGCCTCCCAAGTAGCTGGGACTGCAGGCATGTGCCACCACACCTGGCTAATTTTTGTATTTTTTGTGGATATGGGTTTTCACCATGTTTGCCCAAACTGGTCTCAAACTCCTGGGCTCAAGTGATCCACCAACCTCAGCTTTCTAACCAGCCTCCCAAAGTGTTAGGATTACAGGTGTGAGCCACTGTGCCCAGCGTGTTGCTTTTTTCCCTTGTCCCCCACTTCTAGCTTAATACTTGATAGGTAATCACCAAATGTGTTTGAGTGTGTTTAATGAGAATTCCTAGTGGGCAGAAACATTATTAAGGTAAATAGATTCGGGGCAGAAAAGAGTGGGATAATCCTCTGGAGTATTGTAGGTAGTTTAGATTTGTTTACAAAATTGTTCCATTGTCTAGGACCAGTTATCATAAAGACTCTCTAGTATCACTTTTGTCTGTTGACACAGTTCCTAAGCCTGTGTTTTTTTTTTTCCTTGTGTCTAAAATTCTTATTTTATTTTATTTTTTAATGTTTTTTGGAGACAGAGTCTTGCTCTGTCGCCCAGGCTGGAGTGCAGTGGCGCAATCTCACCTCACTGCAACCTCCACCTCCCGGGTTCAAGCGATTCACCTGCCTCAGCCTCCTGAGTAGCTGGGACTATAGGTGCTCGCTGCCACACCCAGCTAGTATTTTTGTATTTTTAGTAGAGACGGAGTTTCACCGTGTTGCCCAGGCTGGTCGTGAACTCCTGAGCTCAGGCACTCTGCCAGCCTTGGCCTCCCAAAGTGCTAGGATTGCAGGTGTGAGCCACTGCGCCTGGCCTAAAATTCTCATTTTAATATAGAATTTTATGGTTGCCTAAGCTTTGGGGTTTAGGGGAAGAATATTCAGTATCCACGCCAATAATCATTTTTCTTTTCAGGATGTGGCTTTATTTCTCCAAGAATTTAATGCTCCTGATATATTCATGGGAGTACTGGCCAAGTCCAAGTGTCCTCGATTAAGAGTAAGTATGTGCATTTCTAAAGCCTTCTTCTTTGAAGCAATAAGAACAGATAGTGCTGGATGGTCATTTATTTTTCTCACTTTGATTTTCTTACTGACTGTAAATCAACAAATCAGCCTGTAGATGTTAATTGAACATTGCCAGGTCCTAGGTAATTTGCTATTTAAATTTTTTTTATTTTATTTTTGAGACAGGGTCTCACTATGTCTCTAAGGCTTAGAGTACAGTGGCATGAGCACAGCTCACTGCAGTCTTGACTTCCTGGGCTCAAGGGACCCTCCCACCTCAGCCTCCCAAGTAACTGGGACTATAGGTGTAAGCCACCACACCCAGCTAATTTTCATTTGTATTTTGTGAAGACAGGGGTCTCCTTATGTTGCTCAGGGTGGTCTTGAACTCCTGGCCTCAAGTGATCCTCCCACCTTGGCCTCCCAAAGTGCTGGGATTATAAGCATGAGCTACATGCCTGTAATAATTTAAAATATTAAATTATTAATAATTTAATAATTTAAAATTATTAGAATCATAGAATTATAGATTCAGGCTGGACCAGGGAAATTAGCACTTTCATTTAACAGCTGTGGAGATGAGTTAGGCATAACCACTGTTATGCTGCTAGTATGTATCAGAGCAAGGAGCAGAACCCGGACCTCCCATTTTTCAGTGGATTGCTCTTTTTTACTGACAAAATCCACCATTGTTTGAAAACTATTCTAAACTCAGCCTGCTGCTCAAGACTTCTACTCTCTGAACCTAACTCATCTTTCCAGCATAAAATCTGGATAACCAGGTAACCCTTCTGATTTAGTCAGGCCTTTCTACTCCCTGTCTCACGCTGTCTCCGTGCCTCCCTTTGGGTGCCTTCTGTCCCCTCTCAGTATTTGCATCTGTTACTCACAGTGGTACTTTTCCTTCCACACCTTCCCAAGTAAGTAAGTAAGCTTTCAGTGGTCATTGCTGTTAGTAAACTGCCAAGAACAATAGATAAAGACTAAAGGAGAGGACTTTATATACTGTACAGTGTACTGTGCTTTATTGCCAATTAAATTGTCATGTGCTGTGCATACACGGATTAGTAAATATCTGTTCAATAATTATAATTATGAAAAACTGCTGTTTACTGAATACCTGGTCTTACTACTATGAGGTATACTTTTAAAGAACTAGATCTTGAGTGAAGATATGTGTTCAGGTCACACAACTAGGAAAGAATGGAGCTGAGATTTCACCCTAGGCCTGACTCCAGTATAACCACTGTACTGTATTTCCTCTCTTTCAGATTATAAAATGGAGAATTCCGTAGTGTGTTGTTACAAATTGAATGTTGAATTAAAATTCTTATTTAAGTAGAATGTTCTGTCTGAATTAGGGCCTGATTAACCATTTTTTCCTTGGTTCCTTATATTAATGTAAGATTTGACGATTATGCTATTTTTGTACTGAGTTTTTCTGTCTTAAATATATTTACTCACTACTAGTGTATAAAGAATAAGCTTATGTCAGGAATGGCACCTTTTAGGATTTAGTCATATTGTTGTATATATCCGCTGGCCACCGTCTGCTGCCACAGTGATTCTCAGCCTTGGCTGCATGTTAGAATCACCTGGGACATGGGCTCTCAAACTTAAGCATGTCCCCGCATCACTAATCGCCAAGCCCCCCTCCAGAGTTTCTAGTACAGTAGGTCCAGGATTCCTAATATGTTCCCAGGTGATGCTGGTGCTCTGGAGCCTTGCCAGACTCTGAGAAGCTTTGCCCTGGGGAACTTTTGAAAATCTTGAGTCAGGCCATACCCTAGATGAGTTAAAGCAGAATCTCCAAGTGTGAGACTTTGGCTAGCTTTTAAAGTTCCCCAGGTGATTCCAGTGAGCAGCGAAGACAGAAAAACTTGATCTTTGATTGGAAGTTCAGTTATTCCCTCTTTAGTTTATAAGGGAAATGTATGTGGTTTTTTTCCTGCCCCTACTCACTCTTAATCTTTTCCCAACATTTGACCACCCACATTTTTTTTGAAACTCCATTTCTGTAGCTCCTGTGTCATCTCACTGTCGTCTCTGACCTCTTGAGTCACTCCTCTCTCACCTTTCATTGGCTTTTTTCTTTCTTCCTTTTTTATACTGTCCCGAATATGGACTTTTTGTAAGGTGTAGGCCTGATCCTTTGCTCTCATTATATTCATTTTCCTAGTGAACTTATGTGTTTTCTTTACACCTTTAAGTTGCAACTCGCCTGTAGGAGCAAAGCCTTGACTTCCCTTCTGATAACTGATGTCACATCTCCAACTTTCTTCAGGCATTCTCTGCTTGCATGCTGTACAGTTGTCCCTTGGCATACATGGGGGATGGTTGCAAGACATTCCCCCATACTGAAATCCGCACATACTCAATTCTGCAGTCAGCTCTGTGGAACCTGTGTGTATGAAAAGTCAGCTCTGCATATTACACAGGTTTTGCATCTTGAGGACACTGTATTTTCATTCCAAGTTTGGTTAGAAAAAATCCACCTCTAAGTGGACCCACACATTGAAACCTGTGTTGTTCAAGGGTCAGCTGTGCTCTCTAACCCTGAATTGTGTATGTCCTCAGTGATTTATGGTCACGCTTATCTGATCATAAAAGTCACCTGGTATATGCTGGGTAAACAATAACTTTCCAGGCTGTACCCTGGAAATTATAATTCAGTAGATCTGAGATGAGATTTGGAAATCTGTATTTTTAACAAGCTCCCTGAGTGATTGTTACGTTCCAGCAAGCTTGGAAACACCGTACCATCTGAACTCATTGTAGCCTTTTATGCACTTTCTTTTTTAGTTTTCCTGTCAATGGGACCAATATCACTGACTGGGAAAATGAGGCAACTTGAAAGCTAGGAGTCAAGTTCAGCTGTTTTCTCCCTCATCCTCACATTGGATTATTTTGCTTTCACCTTGAGAGTCTTCCTCAGCTTCATCCTTTTCCATGCCTGAGGGCCCTCCTCCTCTTGCGTCTTGATAACTGAGGTGCAGTTTGGAATAGTGGTTAAATGCTCAAGCTCTGGAGCTCTGCCATGTTCTAGTTGGAGAGCTCAAGATCTTAGGCAAGTAGCTTAACTTCTCTGTGCCTTAGTTTCCTCATCTGAAAAAATGGGGATACTATTAGTACCTTTCACCTAAGTTATTATATGAAATTATACACGGAAAATGCTTAGAGTAATGCCTGGCCATAATGAGTGGTAATAAATGTTATTACATATTAATTAACTATTACTGAGATAGATTCTTAAATTCTTTTCAACTTCTTTTCCCTATGCACTAGTCTCCCCTTATCCTTGGGAGATACATTCCAAGGCCCCCAGTGCCTAAAACCAAGGATAGAACTGAACCCTATTTATAATATGCACAAATTTCCTTTTCCTTCTTCACAATTTCATGGATAGATTTGTTCTTAGAGATCCTAAGCAACCTCAGCATACATTTTTGTATGTTTTTCTTATGAAGTCAAGAACTTTCACCTTTTCATGTAAAGAAAGCACTTAATGGTGGCTCCTTGACATATCCAAATGGCCAGCATCGCTACTCTTGTGCTTTGGGGCCATTATTAAGTAAAATAAGGGTGACAAGAACACAAGCCCTGTGAGATACCGTGATGGTCGATCTGATAGCCAAATGGCTACTAAGTAACTAATGGGCAGGCAGCGTATACAGTGTGGATATGTTGAACAAAAGAATGAGTCACATCCCGGGTGAGACGGTGCAAGATTTCATCATGCTACTCAGAAAGGCATGCAATTTAAAACATGAATTGTTTATTTCTGGACTTTTCCATTTAGTACTTTTATACCAAGGTTGACCATGGCTAACTGATACCGTGGATAAAGAGGGGCTACACTAATTCATTATGCATTTTGCCACCAGAATAATCTTTCTAAGATACTGTTTCAGTATGTTGTCTCCCCTCCTTGAGCATCTTCATGATTCCAAATAACTTCCCAGATTAAATCTAATTCTTCAGCACGGCATTCAGAGCCCTTAATCTCAGTCCTTTATACCTGCAGTATTTACCTCATGCTGTTCACCCACTCCGTGCCACAACCGGAGTACTTTATTGTCTACCATCTTCGCCACGTACATGATTCCCTTCCTGCCTTTGCTGATACTGTCCCCTTATTTGAATGTCTGTCTTTTTGTTTGCGTATCTCAATACTATCAATCATTTAACACTCGTTTTATCGATAGGAGTTCTTCTTCCATAGCTCCTGCCTTTGCCCTTTCTTGTTCTTATGTCTTTCATCCCTTCTCAAATACTGTAAGCTTGTCAAGGTTAGGGTACAGGCAGTATATGTATTTCTTTATCCTGCCTCCCCTCTGCCTTACCCCAAAAGTTGGCTCAGTGAAAGTTTTTGTTCAAGTTGATATTTTTGTTTATGTCTTTCATCTCAGAGCCATTGTGACTTGTAAAATTTGATTTGGCAGGAAATCTGTGTGGGAATTTTAGGTAATATGGCCTGTTTCCAGGAGATATGTGTGTCCATCAGCAGTGATAAAAATCTTGGGTAAGTCTTACTATATAATTATGTTTTTAAACATATTCTTTTATATCCTTAAGGAAATTCGTCTTAGGAAAAGTAGCAAATCTGAAAGACAGTCTTTTCTTTGTCTTGATGAATACTCTCTAGGAACTTCATTGTGTGTTGATGGTAGCTAGGGGCTTCTTCAGGAGGTACTGAACTAATTCAGGATTTAAACCTGTTTTCTTCAGTAGCAAAGGAACCTGAATTGTCAGCTGGTGGCAGTAAGCCAGATAGGGGAAGAACCAGTGGGACAAAACTTGGAGATGGGGCAGCCAACTGGAATCCAAAACATTTTAGGTGCAGGGAATCCAGTGACTCAGCTGGAGTCTGCAGAAACTAGATTTGTTGAATAATGTCATCCTGAGAGCTCTGACTTAGAGGATAAGACTTGCCAACAAACTAGAAGATAAAGAGTTGCCTCTGTGATGAAAAGACTCAGATTTCTGCTTCGAGGCTAGTTCTCTTCTCCATGTGTAAAGTTCTGGGCAGAAGGTTTTTTAACGGAGGAAACCCAAGTTTGGTTACTGTGTTCTGGGAACACCCTGAAATTTTATGCTAAATTTTGTGGGTGTATTAGTTTTCTAGGCAAAGGGTTCGTGGCTGTTAATCATAATCTCAAAGAAATTTGTACCCAAATAGGTTAAGAAAACTGTTCTAGGCAGTTTTTGTCAGAGCTGGGGCCGTGAGGGTTTTATCATAGGATTCAAGAACCTGGGTTTCTCAGAAAGAGATAACTCCTAGTTGTGGAGGGACTTTAAGATCCTAGTTCAGAGTATTTATTCCTCAGTTATTTACAGTCATCCATGGAGCAAATGACTTAGGATTATGTTTGGTCTCTATAATGTTCTCTATCAAAACTCCAGGAATGAGAAATGTTAACAAATGTTATAAATTCAAGTAAATGCTTATCTTAATATTGGTATGGTGCAAGTTATTTTGCTGATGGGATGTAAATTTGTGAACCACTTTAGAATAGTTGGGCGTTATCTGGTCACGTTGGAACATATGCATGTGCTGTGACCAGCTCATAGTGGGCATATATGGTAAGAGAAACTGTGCACATGTGCATCAGGATAACTCTTACAAATATTATAGGAGGATAACTTGAAATAGCCCCAAATTGGAATCAACGCAAATGGCCATCAGCAGTAGTCTGGAAAAATAAATTGTGTTATTTTCACACAATGGAGTACTCTGCAGCAATCTGTCAAAGAATAACAGCTAAAGAAACAACATGGGTGGATCTTACATGTGTAGTTTCCAGCAAATAAATGAAGACTCAAAAGAATAAGTATAATATAATTTATTTCATATGTTGTCTCCCCTCCTTGACCATCTTCATGAATCCGAATAACCTCCCAGATTATGTCTATTTATTCAGCATGTCCTCTTAATCCTTTTACCTGCAGTATAAAGCAACACCAAAATATATAAAATAATAAAACTATAGAGCAAAGTAAAGAAATGATTGCTGGAAAAATCAGAATGGTCATCATTTCTAGGTGGGAAAGAGAATTGTGATTTGGAATGGACACATGGTGACTACTGAGATGCAGCTCTGTTCTGTTTCTTGGAAACACGAATGTTTGCTTTATAATTATTTATTAACTATAGATTTGTATCTTTTGGGCTTTTCTGAATACATGCTGTATTTCACAATAAAGATGTTAAAAAACTTAAATGAAAACTCGGATATTTTAAATGCAAGAAGCGAGGCATATCGGTTAACTTCTTTGTTTTTGTAGGCAGGTATTATTGCACTGTTTGTATGATTCAGACCCACCTACTCTGCTGGAAACAAGCAGGTATGCTTTTCCTTTTATGAATTCTATAAGGTTACTCATAAGAGTAGCTAAGAAAAAAAGCTGATTTTTTATTTTTGAATTTCCTTTACTGTTTTATTTTTTTTTGAAAAGTAGAAATTCAACCCACGTTTACCATGTAGGTTGTTGCTTACTTGCCTTTCCCAGGCAGAAGTGGCCAGTGTTTGGGTTGAAAGGATCCGGGAACATCCAGCGATTTATGATAGCATTTGCTTCATTATGTCAAGTTCAACAAATGGTAAGTCATCATGTAGTCTAGAAAAAAAAAAAGTTTTAAATTTTATTTAATTTTTAGGAAACCATGTAACTATTTCTAGAAGTCACCTTTTTGAAAAAAGCCTTGGGTGCAAGGTAATAAAGTTTGTTAGTTTGAGACAGAATCTTGCTCTGTCACCCAGGTTGGAGTGCAGTAGTGTGATCATAGCCCACTACAGCCTCAAACTCCTAGGCTCAAGGTGTCCTTCTGTTAATCTCCCCAATAGCTGGGACTATCGTTGTGCACTGCCATGCTCAGCTCATTTTAAAATTTTTTGTAGAGGTGGAGTCTCACTTTCTTGCCCAGGCTGGTTTCGAACTCGTGTGTTCAAGCAGTCATCTAGCCTTGGCCTCCCAAAAGTGTTGGGATTACAGGTGTAAGCCACCATGCCCAGCTTTTTGTTTGTTTGTTTTTTGGAGAAAGTTTTTTGATTGAAGATATAAAATTTCTTAAATTCCTGGGACACTGATGAATTCCTCATTTAAAAATGAGGAAAAATACGCAAATTTAAACATGTGAGATAAGTAAATCACCCTTTAGAATAAGTACTGCTTTGGCAAGGTTTGGTTTTGTTAGAATAGCTGTAGGAATTTTGCTTAACCCTATTGCTTTTAGCAATTTGTTTTTATTTCAATATTTGTTTTATTCTCTGCAGTTGACTTGCTGGTGAAGGTGGGGGACGTTGTAGACAAGCTCTTTGATTTGGATGAGAAACTAATGTTGGAATGGGTCAGAAATGGGGCTACTCAGCCTCTGGACCAACCCCAGGAAGAGTCTGAAGAGCAGCCAGTGTTTCGGCTCGTGCCCTGTATACTCGAAGCTGCCAAACAAGTACGGTAGGTGAGCTCTTTCGTGCAAAGTGCTCTGGGAAAATGCAATTGATAGAAGTATTCTCAGATATAAAAGTCTTCTTAGATTCCTTACAACAGAATAAAGTACACAGTCACTCCTTGTTACGTTAATTCACTACTATTATTTGTGATGCAACCTGTATGCTTTTTACAAGAATGATAGTGGTTACAAACTTCCTGTTACATTATCATTTGGCTATAGGCTGTTATTCAACATTAACTGTGGTTTCTGTCTTATCATATTTTATGTAATTTAAACCAAAGAGAAAACATTTTCTTGTGCTTTTACGTTGAACATTTAACAACTTCTTAATTAACGTTGCACATCTTTTTTTTTTTTGCTCCTTGTGTTTATATGCCAGTCTTCAATAAGTGACTGATTTTGGGACTCTGATGTCTTGTCAAGAGTGATTACTAAGCCTTACAGGTCATTAAAACTGTTTATTGCTAATCACTAGAAAATTAATTTTTAAATTGATCTGCTTAGTGATTTGCTTAGTGCATTCTTAGTGCTGAGTAAGCCACATCAAAACCTGTTAATTTTGTGTCCTTTATCCAAGTGAGGATTAAATTCATCATCTTTCCCTAAACCTGCTTCATCAGTATTCTCAATCTCAGTAAATGATGTAATCACTGTCCTGTTTGGATAATATAGAAGAAATGGAGAAGCCGTTACAGAATCTTTCCTGCCCTAGTACTTTCCCATTGTAGTCAACTCCCAACCCTTATTCCTGACTTTTTCTGGGATTCCATCCATGCCAGTCAAGCCATTATTGTCTCTCATCTGGAGAACTGCCACATTCTTTTACTTGAATTCGCTGCCTCTATGCTTGCTTTTCCCAAGCCTAGACTTTAAAGCTGTTTTTGCAAAGTACGTACTCGTCTCACTCTCATGCTTCAGTCTTTTCAGTTACCTTCCTTAGGATAAGGTCCAGAAAAAAAACAAAAACAAACACAAACACAGCTTAGGTACTGTGTACATCACCTGGGTGATGGGACCATCCGTATTCCCAAACCTCAGCACCATGCATGTAACAACCCCCAACATGTACCTTCTGAATCCAAAATATAAATAAGTAAAATAGGGGAAAAAAGAATGAAATAAATGAAAAATTCTCAGAAAAATAAAGTGCAGCTTATAGGCCCAGTAGTACTATCCTTATTCCTTGTACTCTGCGTTTCAGTCATGTGAAGTTTGCTTCACTTCTTCAACTGAACCAGCTCTCTTGTCTCCAGGCCTTTGCACAGTATGTTTCCTCCACCTCACATACTTCTTTGCCCCTTCATGTTTCTGTGTAAACATCATTTTTCTTAAGGTACCTTCCCTGACCCTGCAAACTAAGTCTCCTTGCTGTATAGTGGCTCCTAGCCCTATAGTGTTACATTCATACCACTTTATTGTAATTACCCCTCTAGCAATCTTCTTTCCTTTTAAAGTACAAACTTTATGAAGGTAGGGATAACATCTTATACATCTGTTTTCTCAACTCCTAACATAGTGCCTGAAATTTAATTTGTAAGTACTTAAATAAACATTTGCCAAACCATTGTTTTAATTGTTCACTGTCTTTTCACTTGCTTGGTTGAAGAACTAAGATTTTGAGTTTCCAAACTATTTAGATTTTTGAGAATCCAAATGGTTGATCATAAGAATTAGACTTATATGCTTTTAGTATTCTCAGCTAGGGGGCTAGGATAATCCTGAGAGGTTTTCAGAACATCATTTTTGTTGATGCATGGTGCAGTGGACCTTACATTCATACTATAAAAATCGCAGTCATTTTTTGTTCTGATTATTCAAGCAAACCAAAATGATAAAGTATCAACTAGCAGGTTTCTGCATTGTTGCTTTTATGAGATAGAGCCAAAAAGATTTTTTTACTTCTTGTCCTGTGTGTGTTGATTATTTTATATAATGTTTATTTTTTGCTGTTTCCCCTATTAGAATATAAAAGCTCTAACGAGCACAGAGCCTTTGTTCCTTTCCTTGTTTTATCCTCAGCACCTTGAACAGTGGCTGGCAGAGTAATAAATATTTATTGAATGGATGAATGATTGGAATCCCCTGGACAGTAACGTTGATTCAGTGCTTTTACTTTTCCTGTTTAGTTCTGAAAATCCAGAATGGCTTGATGTTTACATGCATATTTTACAACTGCTTACTACAGTGGATGATGGAATTCAAGCAATTGGTAAGATGGTTTATTGGAAGCGCTACAGTTACTCATTTAATTGTTTGCTGATTTTAAAGTACTGCTTTATTTGTTGTCTTTATTAAGTACATTGTCCTGACACTGGAAAAGACATTTGGAATTTACTTTTTGACCTGGTCTGCCATGAATTCTGCCAGTCTGATGATCCACCCATCATTCTTCAAGAACAGAAAACAGTGCTAGCCTCTGTTTTTTCAGTGTTGTCTGCCATTTATGCCTCACAGACTGAGCAAGAGTATCTAAAGATAGAAAAAGGCAAGTACAATTTCCTAGGCTCATACTGTTTTTCATTTCATTGATTTCTCCCTTTTAAAAAACACTTTCATTTCCCTAGTTATAAAAATATGCTAAACTTCAAAAATTTATTTTATTATTGTATGTATTTACTTATTTTACTTTTTATTTATTTTTATTTTTTGGAAACAGAGTCTTGCTCTGCTGCCCAGGCTGGAGTGTGGTGGTACGATCTTGGCTCACTGTAACCTTTGCCTCCTGGATTCAAGTGATTCTCGTGCCTTAGCCTCCCAAGTAGCTGGGATTACAGGCACACACCACTGTGCCCAGCTAATTTTTGTATTGTTTCAGTAGAGACAGCGTTTCGCCATGTTGGCCAGGCTGGGCTGGAACTCTTGAGCTCAGGTGATCCACCCGCCTCGGCCTCCCAGCGTGCTGGGATTACAGGTGTGAGCCACCCCGCCTGGCCTATTTACTTATTTTAAAGACAGAGTCTTATTTTGTCGCCTAGGCTATAGTGCCATGGCAGGATCATAGCTCACTGCAACCTTGAATTCCTGGGCTCAGGTGATTGTCTCACCTCAGCCTTCTGAGTAGCTGGGACTACAGCCACATGACACCACACCTGGCTAGTTGTTAAATTTTTTATAGAGACAGGGTCTCACAATCTTGCCCAGGCTTGTCACAAACTCCTGGGCTGAAATGACTCTCCTGCCTTGCCTTCCAGAGTGCTGGGATTACAGGCATGAGCCTCTCTGCACCCTACCTAAAAACTTATAAAAAATATCAAGGAAACATGATGTCTGTAATCTTATCATCCAACACATGCACATATATTTAATTCTGCTTTTTAGCCAACATTTCATTTAGAAATATAAAATGAATATTTTCCTATGTAAACACATAGTCTTTCACAGAATGATTTTTATGACCACAATTAAATTCATGATTCATTTAGAATTTATTCTGGTGTCACATGTGAAGTGTGGCTTTAATTCTTTTTTCCCCCTTTGATAACTTTGGTACTAGTGGTATCAATTTTTTTTCCAGAGGGCTACCCAGTTATCTCAACATCATTTAGTCAATAATCCAGCTTATCCACACTGATTTGAAATTTCATCATTATTTTTAAAATTCCCCTATATATTCTATTCAGTTCCATTACTATGTTCATATATTAGTAGCCATAGTGTTTTTAAATATTAAGGTTTTATGTTTTAATACTTAATAAGGCGAATTCCTCTTCATTCTAAGTTTTCAGAATGTTTTTAACTATTCTTATCACTAACTTTAAGTTCCAAAAACAAAAACTTTCTGATATTTTTATTGACATCATGTTAACTTTATAGAATATCTAAGAATATATTATGCCCTTTCATTTGTTCAGGTCTTTTGTGTGTCCCTCAGTAATGGTTTCTTCATATAGATCTTGGATATTTCTTATTAGTTTCATTCCTAGATATTTTATCTTTTGGATTTACTATTGTCTCTGACATATTTTCTTCCACAGATTATTGTTGTTGGAATATATGAAGGCTATTGATTGCTATATATTAACTTTGCATCCTGTAACCTTACCAAATTCTTACTGTTTTTAGTAGTCGTTCCAGTAATAATCTTTGGGCTTTATGTGATAGTGCTTTGGCTTAAATTAGATATATTTTATCACTTGTCTATCTCTGGTTTATTCTTATCTTTCTGGGTTGCCTAGAATCTCTGGTGTAAAATAATAGTGATGGTAGAAAACATTCTTACCTTCTTCCTGATTTTATTAGAAATAATCCTAGAGTTCCACTGTTAAGCGTTATTGGGTATAAGATACATGTTTTACAACCAGGTGCGGTGTCTCACACCTATAATCCCAGCACTTTGGGTGGCTGAGGTGGGCAGATTACCTGAGGTCAGGAGTTCAAAGTCAGCCTGGCCAACATGGTGAAACCCTGTCTCTGCTAAAAATTCAAAAATTAGCCAGGTTTGGTGGCATGCGCCTGTAATCTCAGCTACTCGGAAGGCTGAGGCAGGAGATTTGCTTGAACCTGGGAGGCGGAGGCTGCAGTGAGTCGAAATGACGCCTTTGCACTCCAGCCTGGGCAACAGAACAAGACTCTGCACCCCCTTGCCCCCCTAAAAATAAGATATATGTCTTACCATTTAAGGAAATATTAATCTGTTTCTATTTTATTAAGACTTTTTAATAAAAAAAGAATATTGAATATTTTTAAGATCTTCATTTATAAATATGTTACCTCATTGAGAACGTGGCATTGAGTACAGTCCTTAGGGAGAGAATGGAGAAGTCATGTGCATACTTGGGGAGAAGAACATTCCAGACAGAGGGAATAGAAAGTGTAAAAGCCCTCAACCAGAAGTATGCCTGGTATATTTGAGGGGGAACAGTGAGATCCCATGTGGCTGGGGTGCATTTAGCAAAGTAGCACATGGAGCCAAAGAGGTAGAGTATGGAGGGCCTAATTTTGCCTTTTCCTCTAAATGAGGTAGGGAATCATGGTGAGTTTTAAGCAGAAGTTGAATACACATGAGCTGACTTTAATAGGCTGCTGTTTTGATGAGAAATGTAGGAGTCATTGGTACAAAAGGGAGATGAGTTAGGAGGCTTTTAGAGATTCTTGATAATTAACTCATAGCAAGAAATGTTATAACTTGGACCAAGATGTTAACAGTGGTAGTGGTAGAAAAATCTCGTGAGCTAATTTTTGTATACTTTTTGTAAAGACACGGTTTCGCCATGTTGCTCAGGCTGGTCTCGAACTCCTGGGCTCAAGCTACCCACCCATCTTGGCCTCTCAAAGTGCTGAGATTGCAAGCGTGAGCTACCATCCCTGTCCTCCTAGGCTCATTTGATTGCTGAGTCTTCATTGCTTTAGTTCTCAACTCAATGTCACCTTGTCAGAGAGCTTGCCCTGCTAGACTGCTATATTCCTCTTTTATTTCCTTCATAGAACCTAACCAAAACCTAAAATAGTCTATTATATTTACTTATTTGAAAGTATAAAAATGTAAGCCTCTTACAGGCTGACATCTTGCTGATGTTACCACTGTATCTGTAGTACCCAAAATAATAATGTCTAGCACTAATGCAATACATATGAATGAAAAACCAAACTTAACTGGCCAATTCAATGTTTCTTGATTTGTTTATACAGTAGATCTTCCTCTAATTGACAGCCTCATTCGGGTCTTACAAAATATGGAACAGTGTCAGAAAAAACCAGAGAACTCGACAGAGTCTAACACAGAAGAAACTAAAAAGACTGATTTAACCCAAGATGATTTCCACTTGAAAATCTTAAAGGATATTTTATGTGAATTTCTTTCTAATATTTTTCAGGCATTAACAAAGGTAGGGAAGAAGTATTGATGATGTCATGAACAAAAGAAAGTGTGGGTTGCTTAACTCTCCAACTTTATTACTGTTTTTTTAATATCAAAGTAATACATATTTTGGGAAAATAAAGTAAAATCTTAATATCACCATGAGTTTATAATCTTAAAAACTGCTAGCTGATGTGGTTTGGTATATTTATGTATGACAAACATATGCATATGTTTGCATGCATGTATTTTTATAAATGCATTTTTCGTATACTTTAACCCAGCATATGCAATTTTTATAGACTACTGTTTTCCCTTAGCACTATATTATAAGCATTTTTCTTGATTCTAGATGAAAGACTTTTTACTGAGAGCCAGTTTAAACCTAATTTACCAAATAATCAGTTTTCAAAATTTACTGCAAACTTTTCTTAAGGAATATTCTCCCTGAATATGTTCAGTGGTTATTAACATTCCTCCTTTGGCCATATTTTTTTCTATCCATATATTTGGAAAGAAATATATTATGAATATGTTATGAATATATTGTATTATGAATATAAAATGCTACAAATATAGCTGTGAGGAATATATTTATTCATACCCACTGAATTTTTTAAAGAGTATTCCTTAAGAAGTTTCTCTTGGCCAGGCGCCCATAATCCCAGCACTTGGGAGGCTGAGGCAGGTGGATCAACTTGAGCCCAGGAGTTTGAGACCAGTTTGGGCAACATGGCAAAACCTCATCTCTACAAAAAATACAAAAATTAGCCGGGTATGGTGGCACATGCCTGTGATCCCAGCTACTTGGGAGGCAGGGATGGAAGGATTGCACTCCGACCTGAGTGACAAAGTGAGACCCTATCTCAAAAAAAAATGAAACAAAAGGTTTCTCTTATTCTGGTGATTTTTTTTTTATTAGTTGTCTTGCTTCCCTTTTCCCTATTTGTATTTTCCAGATTTGGGGTTATTACCTCAGCAGGTTTTACAGAATTTAAATTACTGGATTCAACATTATAAATGTGAAGATGGCTAAGGCATAATGGCCATATTTTGTCAAAATACTATTTACATGTGAAATGTTGGTTTTTACTTGACCCTTATTATTGGGTATTATAATTTTTATGTCAAAGTTCAGGTAATAAATTGTGTCTTATTTTGATTTGCATTTTTAAATTAATGAGATTGAAATATTTGGATGTTGTATATTTTGTTTCCTACTTTTTTATAATGTATCCATTTTGATTATAAATTTATCCATTTATAATTTATCCATTTGATTTAATTGGATAATTTTAAATTATTGGATAAATAATTATTAATTGGATAATTAATTGGATAATAATTTTTAATTATCCAATTAAAAATTTATCCTTTTTTATAATTTATCCATTTGTATGAATTTCTTGGGTAATAATGCATCTTTTCCATATTTATCACATGTCTTTTTTCCCATTCTTTGCTCTTGCTTTTGTTTTTTGGAGAACCTACTTTTAAGTGGTAGGAACATCAAAGAAAGGTGAGCTGAGGATACACTAGGGCTATGTCTTGCAAATTTTTATATGCCATGTTTAGGGGATTTGGACTTAATCTTGAAGAAACTGAGGAGCTACTAAAGATTTTTTTTCTTTTAAGCACCAAGTGATACGATCAGTTTAGAAAGATTACTCCAAAAGCAATAGAGAGGAAGGAGTAGAGAGAGTTGAGGCTGGAGGGCAGGAGATCAACTAACAGGCTCTTGTGGTTGGTAATCTTCAAGAATAATCTGAAAAAGGATGGCAGCCTAAACAATGGAAGTTTGAATGGAGAGGAAGGATGGGGTAAGAGAGA
The DNA here is from genome assembly GCF_000951045.1 of Mandrillus leucophaeus. Classification (NCBI taxonomy): domain Eukaryota; kingdom Metazoa; phylum Chordata; class Mammalia; order Primates; family Cercopithecidae; genus Mandrillus; species Mandrillus leucophaeus. Next base: position 556,336 of record NW_012104477.1, read on the forward strand.
TTTGGTAGAATAGAATTGAGCACTTGCCGGGAGGGGTCAGCAGGAGAGGGGAGGGAACAGTCTTCACTGTGTTCCAAGTTTGTAGTCTGTGTAGCAGGGTGGATGGTGGTGTCCTTCACTAAAATAAAGACGACAGTGGAGAACACGTTTGGGTTACATAAGCCTCCTTGATGTCGGTGGGTTCAGTTGGGACATTTGAAATGCCTATGAAGTCAGGAGGGAATTGAATATCTTAATTTGTTTTTATTCACTAGTTAAAGCTTTAAAAAATTTCCCTTTTTTGACATTAAATGTTGTTGTTTTAGGAGACGGTGGCTCAGGGAGTAAAGGAAGGCCAATTGAGCAAACAGAAGTGTTCCTCTGCATTTCAAAACCTTCTTCCTTTCTATAGCCCTGTGGTGAGTATGGGTAAATGTATAGGCGGCCAAGTTTTGTAGGATTACTAAATGTTTTCAAGTAAGCACTTGATTTCGAGGTCATTGTCAAAAATTATAGTATATACAATTTATATGACTTAATGCCTTTGTCAGATAGATGACTGCTGGAAACAGAAAACCAAATACCATATGTTCTCACTTAGAAGTGGGAGCTAAAACCATTGGATACCATGGACATAAAAATGGGAAAAGTAGACACTGGGGACTACAGGAGGAGGGGGAAAAAGAGAGGGAGGGCAAGGGCTGAAAAACTACCTATTGGATACTAAGCTCACTGCCTGGGTGACAGGTTCATCTGTGCCTCAGACTTCAGCATCATATGATATACCTTTGTACCAAACCTGCACATGTAAACATTTAGATCCCCCTGAGTCTGCAATAAAGGTTGGGGGAAAAAAGGGTGACTACTGGAAAATTTGTACTACTATTGGGAGTAACAATTCTAAGAGGAAAAATTCCAGCTCTGAATCTATAGTACTCCTTTCTGTTATGAAGTAGGTAGCATCTGTATTAAACCAAAATCAGATTCTTGGGAATAGGCAGTAGGTTTTTATGGTTCTTCAAATGACATCACATTTCCTACCATTAGAATCAGATTTCACAATAAGAACTTTTTCGGGAAAATGAAGGACAGAATGTGGGAACAGACTGTAAAGAGGAGGCAGGGGGAGAAGTACTAGCTTAAGAGTAAAATGGAATGGGAAAGAATAGTCATTTCCTTGAGAATGATTTAGAAGACTGCTTAGGAAGTACTGTCACTGTCATCTGGAGATCTGCCAGCATTTCTTTTCCATTGGACCATTTAGAAACCACAGGTAGAGCAATCAGTACCTTAAACCACGTTTTTCTCTTCTGTGTTTGATTTTTTTGTTTGTTTGTTTGACTCATAGGTGGAAGATTTTATTAAAATCCTACATGAAGTTGATAAGGCACTTGCTAATGACTTGGAAAAAAGCTTCCCAAGTTTGAAGGTTCAGACTTAAAACCTGAATTGGAATTACTTCTGCATAAGAAATAAACTTTATTTTTCTCACTGACAGTTGAAATTGACTTATTGGAAATATTAGCTAAAGCCCTATTAGACCGTAATTGTCTGGTGTTACATTTTTCTGTCCTAGACTTGTCTCACTTTTTTTGACTTTGGAATCTGGAGTTTCACCCCTGTCACCCCTCTTTTTATAGTATGTGATATTTATCATTCTCAGTTGAGGAAAACAGAAATATAAGCTTATCATTGAGGTTCTTTTTAGGATATGTGAGAGATCAGTGTCGATTTTCTTCCTAGCTGTTAATTTGGTTTTTGTTTTGTTTTGTTTTGTTTTTTGAGATGGAGTCTCACTCTGTTGCTCAGGCTAGAGTGCAGTGGTGTGATCTCGACTCACTGCAAGCTCCGCCTCCTGAGTTCACGCCATTTTCCTGCCTCAGTCTCCCGAGTAACTGGGACCACAGGTGCCCGCCACTACGCCCGGCTAATTTTTTGTATTTTTAGTAGAGATGGAGTTTCACCATGTTAGCCAGGATAGTGTCTATCTCCTGACCTTGTGATCTGCCCACCTTGGCCTCCCAAAGTGCTGGGATTACAGGCATGAGCCACCGTGCCCGGCCTAATTAGATTTTTTTAAGTGAGAATTACGTCTTTGTATCCACTATAAGTATATTCAGCCGCAGTAACAGAAACCCTCCTATCGTAGCTGAATCTGATCTCTCTCAGGAACCTTTATGCAAAAATCCAGATGTGATGAGGTGGCTCCTTTCACCCTTCACATGGTCTGCCAGGTGGACCTTTGTGTTCATGTTTATTGTCTTGCGGTTAAGGGGGCTGTGCCATCTCTGGGCCTTATCCACATTCAGGAAGGAAAAGGGAGAGAAGGGGCTTTTTCCTACCAAGTCTTTACGTGTGTTTGGCTGGGTGAGGAGGTGCTTTTTCATAGATTTTAAGAAAATATCTGTTATGAATAACAAAGCCAGCTTTCTAAACCTCACTTTTGGTATAGCCTCTTCCCAATTTTTATCAGTTTTTTGGCTTTAAAGCATTGGTCTTGCCTCATACTTTGTTTTCTTTCCTTGAGAGGTTTTTGGTGATAAAACAGAATAATCTTATTGGTAAGAGATAATACAATTTCCAGTTTGGAGGTAGGTTTATGGTTGGAAGTGTCACTGCTGAAAAGAACTGGAACATAAAAGTAAATCTTAGCAGGTGAAACTTCATTGGTAGGTTTATATATACTACACTGTATATGCATATTCACGTGTCCTCGGTGCTGACCTTATTGGTAGGCTGAATTGACTATGTTCAACATGAGATTTGAAAGACACTGATGAAATCACTCCTACCTGCTAGCTGACATGAGAATTCCACTCGGTTTTTTTTTTAAGTTTAAGCTTAAGATGCAAATACCGATTAAGAATAATACTTGAGGTTATTAGTTATGTTTACCTCAGTGCATATGAATTTCACATTTTTTTCCTGAGAGCATGTTTTGTTTGTTTGTTTGTTTTAATTTTTTTTTTTTTTTTTTTTTTGACACGGAGTCTCGCTCTGTCGCCCAGGCTGGAGTGCAGTGGCGCGATCTCGGCTCACTGCAAGCTCCACCTCCTGGGTTCACGCCATTTTCCTGCCTCAGCCTCCCGAGTAGCTGGGACAACAGGCACCCGCCACCTCGCCCGGCTAATTTTTTTCGTATTTTTAGTAGAGATGGGGTTTCACCATGTTATCCAGGATGGTCTTCATCTCCTGACCTCGTAATCCACCTGCCTCGGCCTCCCAAAGTGCTGGGATTACAGGCGTGAGCCACCGCGCCCAGCCTTCTGAGAACATGTTTTAAAAGGGGAAGCACAAGGACCTTATGTACCTGAAGGAGTGTTCCACAAAAATGGTAAATTGCAGAGGAAGAAGGAGAAAGAGGATAGTAGTGGGAAGGCTAGGGGTGTCCAATTTATTTTCTGCTCACATTTCTGCCTTGGACCTACGCTGTTTACTTTGTTACTTATTTATTGTTAACATTTTGAGTTTTGGTACATATTTTCATAGTACTTTGGTATGTTTGAAAACATCCTCTATCTATAAATTATACTTTTAAGTGACCAGTGTTAAAGCATTTTTAATGCTACATGTTCTGAAGTATTCACTCACAAGATTTAGTGCTTGAATCAGTTGCAGTGATATTTTGAAATGGTGCTTTCTCCAGAACCATAAATATGGAATTTTATACACAAATGAAATTATATACAAAATGAAATGGAAACTCATTTTTTTCCCTATACTCTTTGGCAGGGAAGAGGAAAAATGCAAAATGAGCTTGAGTTAGCATTTGTTATATTGAGTTTGATATTTCAAGTACCTAAACCACTAAGAAAGAAGACATGGTTTCCTTTCACTGTTTTTTTGTTTTTTGTTTTTTGTTTTTAAGATATTTTATCCCCTACAGCAAATGGGATATAGCTAAACTGTTGTTTTCTTGGTAGGTTCATTTTTCCAGATCAAAAGAATTTTCCCACTCTGTCTTTAATATTTCCTATTGCCTTGCTTTGAATTAGTTACTGAATAATTTTAGTATGTAAGTGGGAAAAAGTTTAAGAGCCACCTCTCAGCCTGATGTACTTTTTTTTTGGTGAAGCACATGCAGAAACTGACTATAAACATTAAAAAACAACCTCTGTTAGGGGTTCAGAAAATCTTAAGTGTATGAAATATTGAATGCCATTATCTGTTCTTCAGGACTGGGCAATAGTGATGCTGTGTCTGAGCTAGCTGTGAAGCTGATCTATAACTGTAGTATTCTGTTTCTGCAACTAATACTCTTTTTTAACTAGTATTCTTTATGACCTAATCAATAGCCTTTTTTAAAAAGAAGAAATAGGTCCGTATTAATTTAGGACTGAATTATTTATTCTGCTTGAGCATGTGTTCTCTTTTACCACTTTGCAACTTCAGTTTCCTCCATGCTCCTGTCAGAAGTTTTAAGAAAGGGAAAACAGGCAAATGGCCCTCTTGACCATACCATATTTTTCTTTCCTTTTTTTTTTTGGACATATGAGTCTCACTATATTCTTGCTAAGACTGGTCTCAAACTCCTGAGCTGAAGCGATCCTCCTGCCTCAGCATCCTGAATAGAAGGTTTTTTCTTTTTGTTGCTGGGTTGAGATCCAATCCAAGAACGATTATTAAAAGTTATATATTTATAGTGAAATAGTATGATGTCTTGGATTTGCTTCAAATTAGTCTGGGGCAAAGGGAAAGAAGTAAGTTGATGGAGTAGATGAAACAAGACTGGCTGTGAATTGGAGTTGCTGAAACTGGGTGACAATTACATGGGGTTACATTATACTGTTTTTTGTTTTTTGGTTTTTTTTTTTTCAGAGACAGGGTCTTGCTCTGTTGCCCAGGCCAGAGTTCAGTGGCATACTCATAGGTTACTGCAGCCTCAAACTCCTGGGCTAAAGCCATCCTTCCATCTCATGCTCCTAAATAGCTGGGACTATGGGTGCATGCCACCATGCCTAGCTAATTTTTGTTTATTTATTTGTTCATTTTTATTTTATTTTGTTTTATTTTGAGACAGAGTCTCACTCTGTTGCCCAGGCTGGACTGCAGTGGTGCGATCTTGGTCACTGCAACCTCCTCCTACCAGGTTCAAGCGATTCTCCTGTTTCAGCCTCCTGAGTAGCTGGGATTATAGGCATGCACCACCACACCTGGCTAATTTTGTGGGTTTTCTTTTTTTTTGAGATGGAGTCTCGCTCTGTCACCAAGGCTGGAGTGCAGTGGTGCCATCTCGGCTCACTGCAACCTCCACCTCCTGGGTTCAAGCGATTCTCCTGCCTCAGCCTCCTGACTAGCTGGGATTACAGGCATGCACCACCATACCTGGTTAATTTTGTGTTTTTTTGTTTTTGTTTTTGTTTTTGGTTTTTGAGACGGAGTCTCACTCTATCACCTAGGCTGAAGTGCAGAGGTGCGATCTCGGCTCACTGCAACCTCCACCTCCTGGGTTCAAGCGATTCTTCTACCTCAGCTTCCTGAGTAGCTGGGATTACAAGCTCATGCCAACACGCCCGGCTAAGTTTGGTATTTTTAGTAGAAACGTGGTTTCACCATGTTGGTCAAACTGGTCTCAAACTCCTGACCTCGTGATCCTCCCACCTCTGCCTCCCAAAGTGCTAGGATTACAGGTGTGAGCCACCGTGCCCTGCCCAGCTAATTTTTATATTTTTAGTAGAGACGGGGTTTTACCATGTTGGCCAGGCTGGTCTGAAACTCTTGGCCTCAGGTGATCTACCCGCCTTGGCCTCCCAACGGGCTGGGATTACAGGTGTGATTCACCGCACCTGGCCTATTTATTTATTTTGTAGAGATGGATTCTCACTATGTTTCTCAGGCTTGTCTTGAACTCCTGGCTGCAAACAATCCTGCCTCAGCCTCCCAAAGTGCTGGGATTGCAGGCCACCACATCTGGCCTCCCTGTTGAAGGTTTATAAAAGCAAATAAATCATACACAACTTAAGCTTTAAGTTGATTATGAATGATGCTTATTCCTTTTATGTCATTGGGCTAGTCAAACCTACAAGAGCCTGGGCCAATGTAGTCTTGAGTCTTGTGGGCCAGTCCAGCAACCAAAAAAAAAAAAAAAACAACAGGTGAGACTAGAAGCAGGAGGGCACCTTGTGGTGGTGCTGCTAGCCTCCATTCACCTCTCGTATTATTTGTTCATCAACCTGACTGCTTTGTATTTCTATATAGAATGTAAAATCTCTGCATCACTAAGCTTTTATGATGTATCTTAGATAATTTGCATGAAGTCACATTTGCTTAAATCCAATTTTTTTTTTTTTTTTTTTGAGACGGAGTCTCGCTCTGTCGCCTAGGCTGGAGTGCAGTGGCCGGATCTCAGCTCACTGCAAGCTCCACCTCCCAGGTTTACGCCATTCTCCTGCCTCAGCCTCCTGTGTAGCTGGGACTACAGGCATGCGCCACCTCGCCCGGCTAGTTTTTTGTATTTTTTAGTAGACACGGGGTTTCACTGTGTTAGCCAGGATGGTCTTGATCTCCTGACCTCGTGATCCGCCTGTCTCGGCCTCCCAAAGTTTAAATCCAATTTTACACAACCCAAGGAACATCTGTAATATAAAAGCCGGAAAACCTCCATGAGTTCACATTTCACAGCCAAGGATTTTGTGATATCAGGCTACTCCTTCTATCATGATGATTGTGCCCACGTGATTGCCCTTTCTTAACAGCTGTGTTTTCCCTGGACGTTTGCAAGATTCTACAGTGTAGTAGCATCATGGAGTAGGGCATTCTCATTTTATCCTAATTGTTCATGCCTCAGGGCTCCGGCAAGGATCACAGTTCTGGGAGAGGACCCTGCCACACTGAAACCAGACCTGGAGGGGAGAGGATCTGGCCCCAAAGAGGTGGCATCAGGGTCTGCTCTGAGTCCCTGTCTCACCTGGCTTCCTTATTTCCGTTTCTTCTTTCTTAGGACTTCAGCTTGTATGTGGACCCTCAAGACCACACCAACCTCTCCTTTTTAGGGAGTTGTGTGCTGCCAGCTTAATCATTTTATTCTCTTGGTATTTCTTTAAATTTGTGAGAGAGAAATTCTTGCCTAGTTACTAGTCTTTTTGTATCAAGCAGTTGTGAGTCATGTGTGGTTTGGCTACTTTGGGCTAAGTGTGTGACCCCACACAATCAGCTAAAGTTGAAATTCAAATGAGTGTGATAAAAAATGTACCTAAGGACACAGAAGGATGTGGTAGACACCAGACTTCATTTCCTGTTAGAGATGACTGCCATTTACTGAGTATTTACTATGTGTCAGACACTCTCTAAAGGTCTTTAGGTATATTATTTAATTTTGCAATAATCCCATAAGGTAATTGTCACCATTTTATAGATGGAGAAATGAAGATTCAGAGTGGTAAAATAACTTGCTGAAAGTTACTTAGGTAGTAAGTAGCTGACCCAGGGCTTGGATCTGGACCTGCCTAGCCTAATGAATATTGTTTTACCCACTATACTGTACTTGCATACTGTGGGGAGGCATGGACTGGAGCATGAAGGTCTTGATATATCATGTGGAAGAGACAGCTAGGCTATCTGTGTATCCATGTTCCTTTCTCCAAAATTGCCGTTGGACTGCCCACATTCTTTCCCTGGTTACAGCATATGGTTTAATAAGGGAATTACTCCTAACCCAAGCTGGACAACTCAGGTTGGCTCAAGGACACTGTTCTCTAGATCATGTAACTTACAAGGCTGAGGGCACTATTTGGGGGAGGTGGGCAGGGGGGCAGCTAGTCATATTTATCATCCACTGTGTACCAGCTATTCTAAGTACTAGGAAGACAGCAGTAAACAAAACAGACAAAATATGTGTAATAGAAATATGGTGGACAAAGCATACAAAAATCTTGCCCTAATGGGCCTGGAATTCCAGAGTCATGTGTAAGAGGAACAGACGAAGAAGCTGGTCTACATAGAAGTCATGCATCCTGTAGCAGACTGGATCATTGTTCTCCATTCTTCACCTCTGTGTATCGTGCCCTTTGCCATGGCTTCTCCGTGAATGGAGTGTACTTCCCTGTCCCTTGACTTTGAGCTTGACCACGTAACTTGCTTTGGCCAACAGAATGTTAATGGAGCTGATGTAAGCAGAGTACTTCCAGCCATTTGCTTGTGCTCCTGTCATTTACCGTGAGAAGAGCATGCCCTGGGCAGTCATTGATCATGGAGGATGAGAAACATGGAGCAAACCTAAACCCAGTCTGCAGCCGGCGCTGGGTGTGGTGGCTTGCACTTGTTAATTCTGGCTACTTGGGAAGCTGAGGCAGGAGGATTGCTTGAAGCCCAGGAGTTTGAGGCTGCAGTGAGCTGTAGTCGTGTCATTGCACTTCAGGATCGGTGACAGAGCAAGACCCCATCCTTTAAAAAAAAAAATTTTTTTTTAAATCTGCAGCCTGGAGTTCAGCCTAACCTAGCTGAGTTGCAGCCAACCTACAGATCCGTGATCAGTAGTTAAATGCTTATTGTTTTGAATCATTGAATCTTGGGGTAGTTTGTTACACACATTATTGAAGTAACCTCTCACTGAAACAGCATGAAAGAAAAGCTGCCTTAATTGCTCAGCCACTTTACAGCTTCATGTCACAGTCTCATGGGTTCCAGCAGTAATTGCTGCTTTAGGTTGTCTGTCAGATATGCCCAAATCCCTACAGTAAATTTAACTTATAATAAATTCTACTTGGGGCCGGGCCACGGTGGTTCACGCCTGTAATCCCAGCACTTTGGGAGGCCGAGGCGGGTGGATCTTGAGGTCAGAAGATCGAGACCATCCTGGCGAACACGGTGAAACCCCGTCTCTACTAAAAATACAAAAAAAATTAGCCGAGCGTGGTGGCGGGCACCTGTAGTCCCAGCTACTCAGAAGGCTGAGGCAGGAGAATAGTGTGAACCTGGGGGGTGGAGCTTGCAGTGAGCGGACATCACGCCACTGCACTCCAGCCTGGGCAACAAAGCAAGACTCGGTCTCAAAAACAATAAATAAATAAATAAATAAGTAAATAAATTCTACTTGGGACATGATCATTTGCATTCCCACCTTTAAAAAACAAATGGCACTGGGAATGTAATAAGTGACAGAGAAAATGTGGAAGTGTCTGTGGGGTTACAGAAGGGTAGGGTACAGGGTAGTGAAAGTTCCTCAATTCTGGATGAGACATAAGCCATCCATGATATAAGGTTCTGAAGAGCCAACTGATTGATTTCTTGTGTGCCCTTGAGATCTAAACCACAAGTCTCATGGGGCTGAGAGGATTTTTTTTATAAAATATAGTGGAAAAGGGAAATTCTGTGGTCCTCAGTGGCACATCACTATGCTGAGTGTGACCTTGAAGGCAGTGAGAAGCCCTTAAAGTGTCATGATTGCTGAAAGCCTTCTGAAGGAGGAGGGGCTTGATACAGAGAGGTTTAGCAGTAGACGCAACTGGATTTGGGCATCGATTGGAAGCAAAGGAGAGTGAGAAGTTAAATCCAGAATTCTGGCTTAGTGACTGAATAGATGATGGCATCATTCATTGTGATAGGGAAGTAACCCAGGAAGAGTTGCAGGTAAGGTGGGTAAAAGATGTGTTCAATTTTGAATACCTGTTGGACATCCACATGGAGATGTCCCATTTCCATACAGACTTGGAACTCTGTGAAAGAGTGGGCTAGAGATACAGGTTGAGGACTTAGGACAAAGCTCCAAGGAATACAGACATTTAAAGGACTAACAATGTCAACAAAAGAGACAGGGGTTGTACAGGGAGACACCAGACTAAATTGGGAGAGATTTACAGCTTATAAGTGACAGTTCACAAGGAAATAGTACATTTGAAGCTGAACTCCAGATCCACTGCTCTCACCTCTGAACATGACTGCCCCACCTAGGGCTCAGGAAAAATAGCTCCGTATGATGAACTGGCGCTGGACACTCAAAATCATAGCCTTCTACAGAAAGGTCTGCTATAAGGATATAGGAGGAACTTACATTTCACACCCATGCTTGACCAAGCAGGTATGGCATAATGGGAAGCATGTTTTTTTAAAAAAAGGAAACAATGCATTGGATATGAAATATGATTTTGATTATGTTACAATACATAGACTATTGAACAGAAATAGATGATATCAAACAGAAATAGAACACACATTAGTGGTGAAAATGAAAAGAAAACCATTGATCAAGGGTCAGTAGTATGACCTTGAGCAAGTCAGCTAGCTTTTCTGAGCATCCTCATCTATAGAGTAGAGATGATGTTAAATTGCCTACCCTGCAGGATTACTTGAAGAGTGTTAATGAGATTAAATTAACACTGGAAATTGTAAAGGCCTGTACAAATCTCACATATTACGGAGCTTCCAAACACTAATGTTTTGTTCCAAGGAAATCTGTTTCTAAGGGGACTTCACCAAAATGATGTTTGATGTTGGTTAAAATGAATTGGCTGATAACATCTTAGGTTTTCTTGAATGAGATCTGAAAAGTCTCAAAACTCTGAAAATTCTACAACCACATTTCTTTTTCACTAGAGCTAATCTAAATAAAGATGCACCATGCTTGATATTTCATTGCAAATCTGATTTGTAATGGAACATCAAGAACTCTTTAGCTGTGGTCTTACTGTATACTTTGGGCTGCCTCTAAATACCTTTCCTTGTGAAATGGTTTTAAATGAACTGGGTTTTTTTTTTTTTTTTTTTTGAGAGAGTCTCGCTCTGTCACTCAGGCTGGAGTGCAGTGGTGTGATCTCGACTGACTGCAACCTCCGCCTCCCAGGTTCGAGTGATTC
>NW_012104477.1:567154-661693 GCF_000951045.1 Mandrillus leucophaeus
TTTTTGAGAGAGTCTCGCTCTGTCACTCAGGCTGGAGTGCAGTGGTGTGATCTCGACTGACTGCAACCTCCGCCTCCCAGGTTCGAGTGATTCTCCTGCCTCAGCCTCCGGAGTAGCTGGGACTACAGGTGCCCGCCACCACGCCCAGCTAATTTTTGTAGTTTTAGTAGAGATGGGGTTTCACCATGTTGGCCATGCTTGTCTCGAACTCCTGACCTAAAGTAATCCACCCACCTTGGCCTCCCAAAGTGCTGGGATTACAGGCCGCAGTGAGCCACTGCACCCGTCCTAAATTAACTTTTAAACACCAACTTCCTGTGTTCCACTGCCAAGGCTACAGCCCATATTTATAAAAACTATTCTGCTTTCTACAACACCTCATAATTACATACTGACCTTGTATCAATATTGAGCTTGTTGACCTGCAGGCTGTTTAGAGGTTGAGGACTTACCAGACCATCTGCCAAACGCTGCCATTAGTAATGCTTTTCTCTATTACTGTAATGAAATCACTAAAATCATTTCCTGTTCCCAGTCCTTGTTCAGATCTTCTATCTACTGTCAATAAGAGGATATTAAAATACTCAGAAAAGTCCACATATCCTTTTCATCGTGGTCCACAGTGTAGCACATGGCTTTATGTTTTAGTGTTGGAAATAATAAATAATCAGTGACGTCAAGCCTGTTGTAATAAAAGAAGGCTGCTTATTAAACTCCCTCTCTCCAGCTGTTTTTCTTTTGACATCACGGGATCTGTTTATAATGACCTTTATGGGTTTTCCCCCTTACCATTCAGGCTTTATATGATTACAAGAGAAATTAAAGTTCTTTTCACAGAAGTGACACCTTCCTGCTCAGGCTCAATGTGCGTGTAGGCTCCAACAACAGGATAGTGGGAAGAAGGAACAAAGAGGCTTCCTGTTCCCTTGGAGGAGTTTGACTTCCTGAAGTATGGGCTTGCTTCCAGGGAGCAATATACGTTGAAAGCAGTTGGTGGGTAGGGATTATATATATTAATAACAGCCCACAATTCAAGCAAATGCATATACTATGGCTTTATTATGTCACTCAACATAGGATCATGTAGTTTTGTTTTGAGTGGTGCCTGTTGAACCTAAACCGTTTGAGGAATTTGGCATCTCTGCAAATTCATTCTGCTTTGGAGACTGTATTTGGGAAGGCTGATGGCATTTGTAGCAGAATGTGCTTTCTGCAAAATGCTACTGGTGTTGGACTTTTCCTACCTGTACCCAGGAATAAGCCAATTGGCAGGAATTTCTGGAGGAAACTCCTAAATCCTTTAACGCTGCCCCCTGCCCCCCATCACAGAGAAGTCTGTACTCTGTTGTCATTGGAAGAAAAAAGTTTGTTGATGCCCTGGAACAAAATCTCTAAATTAAATTCTCTAATTTATTTTTATATTTATTTTAGGTTTGAACAAACCAGATGACTGTTCTGTGTATCCTAAGTGACCTCTAGAGATTGTTGCCATTACCATGATTGTGGTGTTCAATATTCAAAGCCATTTGGAGACTTCTTGTCCCAGATGCACTCCTTTGTTGCTCACATCAAGTGATATCTGACTGGTCTTTAAAGATGCAAATTTCACAATTTTGGATGAGCCTTGAGTGATCTGAAAATGTTAGATTTTTCTCTTTCATTCTATTTGAACATACGTTAATGTGGGTCGGCTATTTCTTTAAAGCAATTAAGGAAAAATGCCCAATTTCCCAGAACAACTCATGAAGTACTCATGGATTATTTCATTTTCTTAGGAAGTTGCCTACTTCCTAAAAGGTGTACCCTGAGCGTTTGTGACTCCAAGGGAAACCAGGAGCATCATGCTGCAGAAACCCTTTACAGGATCGTGCCAATTGCTCCGTGACCATGAGCTGACTCTCCTTTGATGGAGAGATTAATAGTTTCCATAATTATATCATCCTGGTTGTTCTGGGCCCAGAGTTTACTCAGACTTGAAAGAAATTGAAGTTAATTGAAAAAGAAAAAAAAAATTCTTCCTGTCTTATTTTCCCTCTAAGCCTCTCATCTAGAGAAATGATGAGAAAGAGATTCAAAGATTTGTTGCCAACGGGAGCCAAAATGTTTCTTTTGAAATTGTAGATAAAAAGAACCAGAAGAAAGCAATTGAATGGTGGGGAGGAGGTAGTTACGGGAAAAGGGTTACAGCTGTGCCTAAATAATTCCAAACAACAGAAACACTGGGCAGTGGAACCAGTGTACATGTGGCAGGTTGTCCCGGGGAGTGGACATCGGTTCTGGAAACGAGTGTAGAAGGAGCAGAAAAGGAGTTTGGTAGTTGATGTGATTGTTAGCAGAAGAATTGGATTGGTCTAGTGATTTTTATCTGTGTCTACGTCTAATACAGAGGAGCTTCCATGAGCTTATTTGCCACATCGTGGAGTTTGGGAATACTTATCTTTGGTTAAAATCCTTTTTTTTTTTTTCTGGCTCTAAAATTTGAGCTCAATTTTTTCTTTGTAAAGCCCCTATCATCACTCTTGACCAGTTCTCTCCAACTGCACTCCAGTAAGGTTGCTGCTGGACCTTGGAGAGTTTCAGTGGGCAGATGGTGCAGCCCTTCCTGGAGAAACGGTATATTAATGAACATAGGTCCTATTGAGAGTGTCATGTCTTCAGTCGAAGATGAACTTCCAGTATGTGATCACCAAGTGCTTTGCTGAAGTCTACTGAACCAGTAAGAGAGAAACTGAATTGCAGATCAACACTTCTCATTTATTCATTCATTCCGAAGTGTACTGAGATTTGACCTTATCGTGTGTTAAGCACTGTGCTCAGTCAGTGGGACTAAGGAGGTGACAATTCAAGATAGGAGGAAGACAAGGGGGCTAGTTAGTGACTGTTCATTCCATCAGTTTCTGAAAGTTCAAGGTCCATCTCACTTCTCCTGAAGCTATGTACTTTCACTCTTCCAACTTACATGCTAGTCGGAGATGTGGGGGTCTCTTGAGGATTACACAACTATAAGAGATGTATATATTTAGTGACAGAATATCTCCCTGCAGTTTATATGCAGGCTCAACAGCACCCTTCCACCATTGCGCACCCTCCATGACAGTTAAGGACAGCAGATAAATGCTTCCACCTACTCCTCTTTTGGGACTTAACAAGGAAATCACTCAGGCCACTCTCATTCCAACCCAAGACTTGGCCATATCTCACCTGTAGAGGGAGGTTCTGAATTTTTAGCTTTCCTGTGATTCCTGAAGTTCCCATGCAATATCAATGCTGGGTTGAGAGTTACTGGACCTGCCAACACAGCTGCATGGCAGGGAACGATTGTGCCACAGCAGAGACTAGAGGAATGATGTATAAGTGAGAGGCTCAAAGGTTTGTTGCCAGTGGGAACTGTGATGAGGCCTACTCACTCAGGGAGTACTGTGGAGTCTTACCCAGGCCAAGAAAAACAAAATCCTTAAATTACATTAGCTTCATGACACAGCCTCACAGAATAGTGAAGCAACCAGCTCGCTGGAAACCAAGAGGCTAGAGTTGGAAAGAACATAATCCTCTCCATACCTGCCATGAAGTCTCATAGGTGTAACTCTCTTCATAAAGTTGGGCTCCATCTTAAGAGGAAGCTATTTAAGCACTGAATCTTTTTTTTTTCTTTCTTAATTAATGACTGACCTTTTTTTTTTTTTTTTTTTTTTTTTATGGAGTCTCACTCTGTTACCCAGGCTAGAGTGCAGTGGTGTAATCTCGGCTTACCATAGCCTTGACCTCCTGGGTTCAAGCAGTTCTTCCACCCCAGCCTCCCAAGTAGCTGGGATTACAGGCACCTGCCATCAGGCCCCACTAAGGACTGGGCAATTCTTAAAGGATCTATTTAAGTTATTGGACCAGAGTAGATTGAAACTGAATTGGGTGTTCAGTTTGTTAATTTTCCTGCTACTAACAGATGGGGGCTCCAGAGAAATAGCAGATTTGTCACAGGCAAAATGAAGCTGTTACCTTTCTCTCTGCATCTGAGTAACAGTATGAGTTGAATTTTGAGACCCAGACCCTACAATATGGGGAAGAGTAGGAGGAGATGAAGTTGCTGAAGCTATGATAGGTAAGATAGATAAGGTAGATAAAATAAGAATCCTTAGAGACTTTTGGAATCCCTATAGTTAGAGATACTCAATATTCTTCCACACACATAGATCCATTTTCAAGAAAACAAAGAGCAGGATGGTAGATAAAAAAAGAGATTTCATTATATTTCAGTAGGCTTGCTGACTGACTTATTTTATATCCAGAATCTACAGGGAGCACCTAATGCGTATGGTGGAGCCATGAAGCATATCTATCCGGGGGTAAGCCTGAAGTATTCCTTTAAAATGCTGACACATCTAAAGAGAAAGATAAACTGGAATTGCACATCCAATCTACAACCCGTCTCCAATGTGAAACAGGAGACACAGTTGAACATATTCATTTTTATATTCAGCAAGCATTTGCTGATGGCCAGCTCCGTGTCAGGCACAGCACTAAATGCTGGGTGATACAGGGCGTGGCATAGGGCAATTGCTCCACAAATGTTAGCTAAGTAAGTGAATGAAAACTATGTTCACTAGCTGGAGGCTGACTTACCTCAATAAGGCTTAACCCTTAAGGTAGTGGTTCCCAAACTTTGATGGAGTTTGGAATCACCACAGGGTCTTTAAAAATGCCAGTGCCTGGTTTCTACCCCCAGCCATTCTGATTCAATTGATATGGGGTGTGAACTGGGCACCAGGACTTTTTAAAGCTCCCCAAGTGGTTCTACTCTATGACAAAGTTTGGGAACCATGGGTTTAATGGCCCCTCACTTGGTCACGTGTTCTCCTTCCATGACTCTGGGAGGTGCCTAGCAATTTTGAATGTGAAATTTTACATTATTTTTATTGAACAAGGCCCCCAACTTGAATGATTTTCAGGTGCCATAAAATCTGAATCTGCCCTTCCCTATCCTTGAGGTGGTCTTAGTCTAGTCAGCTGGTTGCTTAGTGAGCACGAGCTTTTCAGAAGTGGAATTTGGCTGAAGATGCAGATTAGCAGCCATCTTACGGCTACCACCACATGACAGCTAAACCATTACAAGCAACAGATGTCACCCTTTGTGGTTTTGTCTCCCCTTTGTTTTGGCCCATGACCTTAAGAGGGATTTTTGCAATGCTTTCAGAGGGAACCCCAGTGTGGAGTGAAAGCTTTGGTTGCTGCAAGTGCAAGGTTCTGTAGTTTTATTGAGCATTTTTATTTTGAGCCAGAATCTTGCTCTATTGCCCAGGCTGAAGTGCAGTGGCATGATCTCAGCTCACTGCAGCCTCTGCCCCCCAGACTCAAGTGATTCTCCCACCTCAGCCTCTCAAGTAGCCGGGACCACAGGCATGCACCACCACACCTGGCTTTTTTTTTTTTTTTTTTTTTTTTTTTTTTTTTTTTTTTTTTTTTTTTTTTTTTTTTTTTTTTTTTAGACAGAACTTCACTCTTGTTGCCCAGGCTGGAGTGCAATGGTGTGATCTTGGCTCCTTGTAACCTCCCACTCCCAGGTTCAAGTGATTCTCCTGCCTCAGTCTCCCAAGTAGCTGGGATTACAGGTGCCTGCTACTATACCCGGCCAATTTTTGTATTTTTTAGTAGAGACGGGGTTTCACCATGTTGGCCAGGCTGGTCTCGAACTCCCGACCTCAGGTAATCTGCCTGCCTTGGCCTTCCAAAGTGCTGGGATTACAGGCATGAGCCACCACTCCCAGTCTTTTTTTGGATTTCCTATAGAGATGGGGTTTTGCCACGTTTGCCCAGGCTGGTCTCGAACTCCCGAGCTAAAGCAATCTGCCCGCCTTGGCTTCCCAAAATGCTGGAATTACAGGCGTGAGCCATCGTACCTGGCCTGAATTTTGTGTTATATTGATTGGGTTTCATGGTCAGCGTAAAGTTTTTGCCTTCATAGCATTTCCAGCACAAGGGCTTTGCAAGAAACACACCATGGTCCTTCTCTGTGTCCCTGGAGTTCTCCACCTCACCACTCCCTACCCTTCCTGGAAGAGTTGCCTGGTGACACTTACGAGGCTGATTCGAAGCACTACAAACTGTATTCAATTATTTTATTACAGAGGCAAACAATACTGATTTCTGCTGCACACGTGGGCCGGTTGGCAGAGGATGGTCACATGTGCAACTTCCTCTTCTGTGCCTTTGGCCAGGTGCACACCTGGGAATGTGCCTCTGTGACTCACTGGAGCGAATATGCACACAGCCTGAAGGGGAGAGAATGGAGCTCGCTGTGCAGGAGCTGACGCCAGGCTCCTGGCGCCGTTTGGAAGTGGCTCTGAACTTGCTAAGTGGCTGTCTGCATTGTATTTACTCATATCATCTACAAAGCACAGGCTGCTCTGGGGTTCTCTGAGGCTTCTTTTTCCTGGCCAGGTTTGTTGTGAGTCCTGGCCCCTTTGGTATATCAAACACTTCCTCAGCAGGTTATATCCACGTCGTGTGTGCATCTGATTATCAGTAGCTTTGTTGCCCACTGAGGAAAATGGACCCTCCCTCTCCAAGTGACCAATAAAGGCAGTTTAAGGTCATGCTGCTGCTCTCTGTCAGGTGGGGCTTGGGCCTTTCTGATTACCTTCTGCCGCAATGGAGCCTGTAAAGTCTTCTAACATCTGGCACCCATGAGGAGGTGCCTCTGATTAGCCTCTTCCAGGGTGGGGTACGGGGCATTTATGCTATGTAGATAGGATTTTCCCAAAGATGAGAGGACGCTCTCTCCTTCTATCCATTTGGAACTCCAGGAGTGGCATTCCTTGCCTCTCCACATGGTGTATTTTTTCTCTTAACTCTCCCAGATGATCACATTTGGATTCTCAGAATCTTCCTGATTTCCATGAAAGCTCGGTCACAGTACCTTAAGCTCAGTTGGAGAAACAAAGAAGTGAGGTTAATCATCATGTTTGCTCATTTCCCCTGATGTAGACTCATCATACCCTTTCATAAAAGCTTCAGAGGTCATTAATTTGACAAATGATACTGGCTTTGCTTTCTGCAGCCTCAACAAATGCTGTTTAACTTGTTGGAGGAAAGGCTAGTGGCACTGTATGAGCAGGGCGATAATGCCTCTTTGAACAACACAAAGCAAACATTAAGTCAGCAGACATTGGGGGAAATCAAGTGTGCCCAAGTAACGGGGCCCATTTCCCCAAGCACAGTTGATTCTCATGCTGTAAGATAGTCTTCCTCACCCCAAAAATCTGAGTAGCTGGCACTTCCTAATGATTCAGACCATTCTGTGTTTCCATATAAATGGCATTTTTGCACAGTTTGCTTTATTAACTTGAGCAGGAATGCTGCATGGTACAACTCCAGGGGGCACCATTCACACTGTCTTAATGTAAATAATGAGTCCTAGTCTTAGAATGTCTTGGCTCTCCCGGATGGTATTGAATGCTTTCATAATTATCACTAAAGGAGGTTTCTATATGATTCAGAACCCAAAGTTAATGAAGTCTTAAAAACCTGAAGGAACTGAAAAATGAAATATATCCTTTGGGTTCCTTAACCTACTTTTTGAAATGTTGTGGTACATTGAGGTGAAATGTTTCCAAGGATAAGTGAGGCCTTAGGTTCTATTCCCCCTCTGCCACTTACCGTGTGACTTTTGGCAAGCTATAATGCACAGCAAATGAAAGGCTTTGTCATGATCGATACTTGTTGGGCCATTTTGCTCAGCGTGTTTGAAATGGCCACACGCCAACATTTCATGAGGTAATGTGTTGAAGCAGAGAAGTTCAAGTGATAGCCAGCGTTTCCAATTGTAATTTTGAAAAGTGTAATTGAGAATTGAAGGGGACTTGGAATGAAATTTGTGTAATGCTGTGTGTAAACAGACTTGTACGCCACTCTTCCCGTAACGCCATTTGGGTGTCATCCGATATGAGAGCTCACTGAAGATGTCACATCGTGAAGATTACTATGCTTTTTGCAGGGAGATTTAGTAGATCTGGATCTTGAGGACTCAAGAGATTATGTCCTGGCCTAACCTCTCTCCTCCATCCCTTTGCCTCATCAAATGAGTTTCAATCTGAACATGGATAGAATGCCATATGGCTTCTAACATCTGAGGTCTTAAAGAAGCAGCCTCTGTTTCACATGCGCAGAGGCATAAATGGAGCTTTGACCTTCATGATTAAGGATCACAGACAGCATTTTGTTTTATTATCATGTCTTGCATTTCTCTCACATCTCACACAGACTTGCTTTTTTCTTTTCGTTTTTGAGACGGAGTCTCAATCTGTTGCCCAGGCTGGAGTGCAGTGGCGTGATCTCCACTCACTGCAACCTCCACCTCATGAGTTTAAGTGATTTTCGTGCCTCATCCTTCCAAGTAGCTGGGACTACAGGTGCCCGCCACCATGTCCAGCTTCATTTTTGTATTCATATATTCCTTCTCAACAAGCATGTATTGGATAATTACTTATTAACAGCCTTCTCTGTAATAGGCACTGTGCTGGATCCTGCCCTAGAGGTGAAAGGGACAGTTCCTACCCTGAAAGAGTTTACGGCCAAGGAGAGAAACAAAGGAACAAATATGTACAATGCCATAGACAGAAGTAAGCTTAGGGAGCATTCCCACGGCAACTGTGGTTTCTGGAAAATGGTTGTCGCTTGTTACAGGGGTCTCCTTCAAGTAAGTGATAAAATCTAAGCTAAGCATGTACATACTCATTCACTGGAGTTCAAATCACGTTTCCTCTTAGAAGAGGTAGCATGATGAGTAAAACAGCACAGGGCTGAGAGACAGAACAGGTGGTTTCTAGTTCATGTTATGCCATATACAAGCCGTGTAACTTTAGATAAGTCACCGAACCATCTGAGTCTCAGTTGCTTTAACAGCCAAAGTAAACAATATAAATACAAGTACTTTGTAAAATGTCAATCTCTATATGAATTTTAGAGACTGACATCAGAAAAACCTTCAGTTTGCTGCATGCACACAATATATAACTGAAGAATAGTAAGCACAACTTTTACTTTGGGCCTAATTTTGTCCCTGAAAGGACACTTTTCTTAACTATACACATAAATCATATTGTGATATCCAAAACTATTCTTTTTACCTAAGTCTCCAGTCACAAGACAATTAGCATGCATTTTAAACTCAGTTTGTACATTAACATGGTATTAAAATCTCTACAGATCAGCCTAAGAATAATTTTTCAGAGAATGATTTTTCCCAAGGTGTGCGTACGAGTGGTAAGGCTACACTTTGCTTTGATTTTACTGCACACAAAAAAGGCAAGTTATTCTGTACGCTTTCCATACACCACATACCCACATTTGATTTACTTTTTAAATGACTCAACACTAACAGTTCAATATGACTTTTGCTATCTTAGAAGTATAACATCTTGGGATTATAACTTTCAAAAAATAATTGCACAGAGCATGAATGCTCATGTTACTTTCCAAACCCTGGTAAGATATTGGTATAAGGATTAGGGGTTAAAACATGTATTAAAATCAATGTTCCTCTCCGCAATATTATACTTTGTTGAAATTTATTGAAGCACTGTAAAGAAAGGGAAGAGGAAGGAAAATTGCAATTACTGAGTACTTATTGTGTGCTAGGACCTGATCTAGGGAATTTACATACATATATTACCTTATTAACACAATTCTCACAAGGGAGATAATGTCAGCTGTATCTTTTCTGGATGAAGAAACGTTCAGAGAAGTTAAAAAATTTGTTGATGTTCACACAGGTAGTAAGTGGAAGAGTTGAAATTTGAATTCATATTTGTCTGATTATAAAGCCCTCCCCCATTTTTACCTAAAAATGCTTCCCTTTCTACATGTATAATACACGAACATTGAACTGCCGTCATATAAAATGCTGTACCAGTTTTACTTCCCTTCCCAAGGTGAGCTATGAAACGACAAAGACAGCAAGACTCTAGAATTGAACCACTTGCACATATGAGTATTTTGAAGTATGATACCCCTGAAGTCTTTCTGGAAAAAGATTATTCAAGGACTTACTTTAAGAAAATAAAAAATATATTCACGGGATAGAAAAAAACAGTAACTTATGGGTCAAAAGCCTATGGCTTAACAAAAAAGGAGTCCAACTTCAGGTAGGATGGTTCCAGGTACCTAAGCAGTGCCTTAGGTCCTGGTTTCTCTTCATCTTTCACTAGATACCACCTTGGTATCACCTTCAGTAAGCCTTCTTCACTAGATGACTTCCGCAAACGTCAGGCTTTTGTTCCCCAGAGTTAAATATAAGAAAGAGGAACTGTCTTCTAAATTGCAAACGAAGTCTTGGGCCTGATTCTTATTGGTCCAAATTGCATCATGTGCTCATTACTGAGACAATTAATCTGGCCAAAGGCTATTGATCCTCTCTTCAGCCAGTCCGGAGTCCTGCAAGTGCCCTAGAACTCGGGGAGAGGGCAGGAGGAGTAGAAGTAGGTCCAACCAAAGCAAATGGACTGAGACAGAGAGGAGTGAGTCCCCAAAAGAAAACCAGATTCTTTTCAACAGAAGAAAAGGGAATAGATGCAAAGCATTAAAAACAGTAATGTCTGGAGACTATGGTCAAAAATAATTTAATTGTACATCTAAAAATAACTATAAGAAGCCAGGCGCAATGACGATGATCAAAAATAATTTAATTGTACATCTAAAAATAACAAGAAGAGGCTGGGCGCAGTGACTATGGTTAAAAATAATTTAATTGTACATCTAAAAATAACTATAAGAGGCCAGGCACAGTGGCTCATGTCTGTAATCCTATCACGTTGGGAAGCGGAGGCAGGTCGATCACTTGAGGTCAGGAGTTCGAAACTAGCCTGGCCAACATTGTGAAGCCCTGTCTCTACTGAAAATACAAAAAAATTAGCTGGGCATGGTGGTAGGCATCTGTAATCCCAGCTACTTGGGAGGCTGAGGCAGGAGAATTACTTGAACCCAGGAGGTGGAGGTTTAAGTGAGCCGAGATCGCACCATTGTACTCCAGCCTGGGCGACAGAGCAATACTGTCTCAAAAAACAAACAAAACCTATAAGAGTATAATTGGATTGTTTGTACCACAAAGGATAAATGCTTGAGGGGATGTATATGCCATTTTCCACTATGTGATTGTTACACATTGCATGTCTTATCAAAATATCTCATGTCCTCCATAAATACATACACCTACTATGTACCTCAAAAATTAAAAATTAAAAAAAAACAGTAATGCCTCTACAATGAACTGACAAATCAAGAAAATTGTTAGTAAAGATTAAATAATCACTGATGATGTTAATGTAACATTTGATGCAATTGTTAAATGTTAATGTACCAACAATTTGTAAATAAAATTCCAGATGTTTTTAATACATACTTGAGGCTCAGTAAATATTTATTGAATGAACAAATGACATATTGAAAGGTTTAGGGTGGAGGAGGCAAGGGAAAAGAGAAATAAGAGCATTCCAAATACCTTGTTTTGTTAAGGAAAGAGGTTGTAGATATTGAGTAATCTTGGTATTGATAGGAATATATACATTTAAATATATTTGTTAATCATTCAAGGGTAATCACTTTTGAAATAGTCAAAAGATGCAGAATTTGTAAACCACTAGATTTTAAAAAAAGGACCAGAGAAAATTTGATCAAGCCAGCAAAGGTCAGATTGAGAAAGAAAAAGAAAGAAATCAAAATACATTTTAAGACTCAACACACCAATGATATGAATGGGCTAGATTACATTACTAAAAAGTAAGTATTCTGTTTGGAGACAAAATCAGTTTTATGTTTTTACAAGTGACAAACTTAAAACAACACACAATAAAGGCAGGGATAAATAAAAACTAGGTAATAACAAAATAGAAAGCAGGAATTGTAAAACAAAGAACAGAATCAAGGGGAAAAACGTTAAAGGGACACTTGGGATATTTTATAACCATAAATGATGAATTGATAAGATGTAACCATCATAAACTTTAAAATAAATAATAGAGCAACTAAATATGCTAAGCAAATTTTGTTAGACATACCAAGATTAATTCTTTTAAAAATTGTAGGAAAGTTAAACTCATCTCTCAGAAATGGGAAAGTAAGTAAAAGAAAAATAATAGAAAGAACATAGAGGATATGAATAATAACATTATACAATGTTGATTTTATATATTTGTTTTTTAAAAATCAAATCTAGCACTTACTGTGTGGCAAGCAGTATTTTGAATGCTTTATAAATATGAACCCATTTAATCCTCATAATAATGCAATGAGACAGAAATTTTACACATTGAGAAATCAAAGCATGGAAAAATGAAATAACTTGCTTGAAGTCACACAGTCAAATGAATGGCAGGACTGCATTTGTCTCCACAGTTCATGCTCTTAATTCCTGTACTCTAAGTGCACACATATATTGACCTTTCTACTCTGTGGTAAAGGCTATTTGGGCTCTCCATATTTGGTTTTCATCTTCTTGAGCTAATGGGAAGACTATGTTTAATAACCCTTTTGTAGTAGGGAAGGGTGAAGTGATAGCCAATGAGTTAAATGCCAAAGCATTTAAAAGCTGGTATTTCATCTCAAAACTCTCTTCTTTCTTGGTGACAGCCATGGATGAAGATGGCAGAGCCACAAGATGGAAATTGCCTGAATCTCTGAGTAACAACACAGAGAACCACATGGAGAGGAGTTGCCCTGGAGAGTCCCCCAATGTATGTTGAACTTAGAGTGAAAGTAAAATAAGCCTTTATCGTGTTAACATAATAAAGGGAGAATTCGTCATTCCAGGTGTGTTTGCTCTATCCTGACTGTTACATACCCCAAAATGGAAATGTTACATTATTTTCAAAGTAAATGGAACATCTGTAAAATTGGATGATGTGATAAGTCACAAAGAACATTCTCTTAAGTCCCCCTAAGTAGAAATCATACAGGCACATTCTTGGACTCTTGCACAATAAAGAAAACAATCTTTTTAGGGAAAACTAAACATAACCACATGAAAATTTTAAAATAGTAAATAATTTTCTGGGAAAATATTAAATACTAAAACCAAGAAGAGGCAGAAAATCTTAAAAAATTAATATTCACATTGAAAAGGTAGTAAAAAAAAAAACTACTTCCATCTTTACTTGAAAGCAACAGAAAATAGTGGG
The DNA here is from genome assembly GCF_000951045.1 of Mandrillus leucophaeus. NCBI lineage: Eukaryota > Metazoa > Chordata > Mammalia > Primates > Cercopithecidae > Mandrillus > Mandrillus leucophaeus. Next base: position 580,318 of record NW_012104477.1, read on the forward strand.
AGAGAAGCATATGCAGGAAGGAAGAAGGACTTGGAGGGCAGGGAGATCACATTTACTTTTATTTATTGAGGTGAAATTCACATAACCTAAAATTAATAATTTTAAAGTGAACAACTTAGCGGCATTTAGTATACTCGTGATGTTGCACAACCACTACCTCTATCTAGTTCCAAAACATTTCTGTCACTCCAAAGTAAAGCCCCTTTTACCCACGAAGCAGTCACTCCTCATTCTCCCACTTCCTCACACCCTGCCTTTGGCAACCACTGCACTGTATTCTGTTTCTACAGATTTACCTATTCTGAATATTTCATATAAATGGGATCTACGACATGCAACCTTTATTACTGGCTTCTTTCACGTTGTGTAACATTTTCCAGGTCCATCCATGTTGCAGCATGTATCAATGTTTCATTCTTTTTATAAGGAAGAATACTATTGTATGTATATACCACAAATTGTTTACCTCACTTATCCGTTGATGGACATTTGGATTATTTCCATGTTTTGGCGGCTGTGAATAGTGCTGCTGTGAACATTCTCATACAAGGATTTGTTCGAGTTCCTGTTTTCAGTCTTTTGTGTGTGTACCTAGGAGTGGTAGTGCCAGGCCTTATGTTAATTCTGTGTTTAACTTTTTGAGGAACCAACACACTGTTTCCTAGAGTGGCTGAGCCATTTTACATTCCCACCAGCAAGATAGGATCCAATTTCTCCCAGTTCTCACCAACACCTATTCTTTTCCTGAGTTTACTTTAGAACATGTGAAGATGCCAATGTATCATGCATACAAGATAAATTATTGGATATAAAGGTCTAGAGTTTAGAAGGGAGATCTGAGTTTGAAACACACATTTTGGAGTTGTTCGCATAACAAGGGTACAGGAAAGGAGGTGCAATTGACAAGGAAGAGGGTATAGACTGGAAAGAGTAAAGGGCCCAAATCCTCACCCAGCCAGAGGAACCCTAAATACCTGGAGGGAAGAGAAAGAGGAACTGCTAAAAGAAGGTTGAAGAGGATCTATCCAAAGATTCCAAGTGAGAAAGTGAGAGATTGGAATGTGTCCCCTCTCAAATATGTTCTGCTGAAGATCTGAGGAGTGCAGCGAGGTGTCCTTTACCATCCATGCAGTGAGTACTTTCAGTTTCTCAAAAGCCCCATCTCTAGGTCAGAAAACTCCTTTGCCGTAGGTTCCACAGATCAAAATGACAGGACACACATAAGGAGAAAGACCATTTCCCATCTGAATACTGCCCAAAGTGTCCAGTTTCAGTGCCTCTCTGTGGTAGGCAAAATAATGGCATCCCCAAATTGTCCATGTCTTAATGTCTAGAACCCATGAATATGTTATGTAACATGACAAGAGATTTTGCAAATGTGCTGAATGGATTTGAGACAGGGGATCATCCTGGATTATCTGGGTAGGCAGAATGGAAGCACAGGGTCTTTGTCACTGAAAGGAGGCAAAGACTTAGATTACAAGATGCCACATTGCTTGCTTTGAAGATGGACAAAGGGGCAATGAACCAAAGAATGCAGTGACCTCTAGAAGCTGGAAAAAGTGAGGGGACAGATTCTCCCCTGGAGCCTCCAGAAGGTACCCAACCCTGTTGACACCTTGATTGTTAAGTGTCAACTACTAAGGCCTTTCCACCTCAGGGTGGGCATCCAACCTATTCTCTTGACCTCCTTGTGGATGTACTCATTAAATGAGTTGGCTCCATCTCTCTTTTTCAACAGGGGTGGTTTAAGCCCTCCTGTGGTCCCAACTTTAGGAAAGATATCTTTTTATTTTTAAATTTATTTTTATTTTTAATTTTTGTGGACATATAGTAGGTGTATGTACTTATGGGATACATGAGATATTTTGGTAGAGGCATGCAATGTGTAATAAACACATCATGGAAAATTGGGTATCCATTCCCTCAAGCATTTATTCTTTGTGTTACAAACAATCCCATTATATTCTTTTAGTGATTTTTAAATGTGTAATTAAATTATGATTGACTACAGTCCTCCTGTTGTTCTATCAAACACTAGGCCTTTTTCTTTTTTTCTGGTTTTTGGTCCCCATTAACCATCCCCCACATCCCCCCATTCCCTGTACCTCCCACAATCCTTCCCAGGTAACCATCCTTCTATTCTCTGTCTCCATGAGTTTAGTTGTTCTGACTTTTAGATCCTATAAATAAGTGAGAACATGAGATATTTGTCTCTGTGCCTGGCTTATTTCACTTAATATAATGATCTCCATTTCCATCCATGTTGTTGCAAATGACAGAATCTCATTATTTTTTATGGCTGAATAGTACTCCATTATGTATAAGTACCACATTTTCTTTATCCATTCATCTGTTGATGGACACAGGTTGTTTTCAAATCTTGACTATTGTGAACAGTGCTGAAACAAACATGAGAGTGCAGATATCTCTTCAATACATTGATTTCCTTTCTTTTGGGTATATACCCAGCAGTGGGAGTGCTGGATCATATGGTAGCTCTATTTTCAGTTTTTTGAGGTACCTCCAAACTGTTTTCCATAGTGGATGTACCAATTTATTATACATTCCCACCAACAGTGTACAAGGGTTCCCTTTTATCCACATCCTCTCTATTTGTTATTTGTTATTTGTTATTGCCTGACCAGGGTGAGATGACATGTTATTGTAGTTTTGATTTTCATTTATCTGATGACCAAGGACGTTGTGTACCTTTTCATATGTCTGTTTGCCATTTGTATGTCTTCCTTGGAGAAATGTCTATTCAAATATTTTGCCCATTTTTAATTGGATTATTAAATATTTTACTATAGAGTTGTTTGAACTCCTTATATATTCTGGTTATCAATCCCTTGTCAGATGGGTAGTTTGCAAATATTTTCTCCCATTCTGCGGGTTGTCTCTTCCTTTTATCAATTGTTTCTTTTGCTGTACAGAAGCTTTTTAACTTGATGTGATCCCTTGCAACCATTTTTCCTTTGGTTGCCTGTGCTTGTGGGATATTACTTAAGAAATTTTTGAGTAGACTGATGTCCTGGAGAGTTTCCCCAATGTTTTCTTGTAGTAGTTTCATAGTTTGAGGTTTTAGATTTGAGTCTTTAATCCATTTTGATTTGATTTTTGTGTATGGTGAGAGATGGGGTCTAGTTTCATTCTTCTGATGGATATCCAGTTTTCCCAGCACCATTTATTGGAGAGACTGTCCTTTCCACATTGTATATTCTTGGCAACTTTGTCAATAATGAGTTCACTGTAGGTGTGTGGATTTGTTTCTGGGTTCTCTATTCTGTTCCATTGGTCTATGTGTCTGTTTTTATGCCAGTACCATGCTCTTTTGGTTACTATAGCTCTGTAGCATAATTTGAAGTCAGGTAATGTGATTCCTCCAGTTTTGTTCTTTTCGCTCAGGATATCTTTGGCTATTCTGGGTCTTTTGTGATTCCATATAAATTTTTGGGTTGTTTTTTCTATTTCTATAAAGAACATCATTGGTATTTTGATAGGGATTGCATTGAATCTGTAGATTGCTTTGGGTAGTATGGACATTTTAACAATAAGGATTCTTCCAATCCATGAACTTGGAATAGCTTTCTGTTTTTTGGTGTCCTCTTTAATTTCTTTCATGAGTATTTCATAGTTTTCATTGTAGAGATCTTTCACTCCTTTGGTTAATTCCTAGGTACTTATTTTATTTATAAGTGGGATTACTTTTTAATTTCTTTTTCAAACTGTTCACTGTTGGCATACAGAAACGCTACTGATTTTTGTATGTTGATTTTGTATCCTGCAACATTAGTGAATTATTTAATTAGTTCAAATAGTTTTTTGGTGGAGTCTTTAGGTTTATCCAAACATAGGATCATATCATCTGCAAACAAGGATAATTTGACCTCTTCCTTTCCAGTCTGGATGCCCTTTATTTCTTCTCTTGTCTGATTGCTCTAGCTAGGACTTCCAATACTATGTTGAATAATAGTGGTGAAACTGGGCATCCTTGTCGTGTTCCAGATCTACAAGGAAAGGCTTTCAGTTTAGGAAAGACATCTTTGACCTCAACTTGGTTCTGAAAGGTCTCTCCCTGACCATTATTTTTTATGGCATTGAAGTAAGAACACTGGATTTAAAATCAGACACTTTTGCTTGATTATTGATCATACTTACTAGCCTGTGCCAGAAGAAGATCTTAGAGCCACCCCATGCTTCAGTTTCCTTATCTGTAAAATAAAAATAATATTTACCTCATAGAAGCACTATACAGATAAAAGAAAAATGCATAGAAAAGCTGTAAAGATCCTGAGCTTTAAAGTACATCCGTACTCAGCAAAAAAGAAAACAGGAAAGAAAAGGAACACATCACTAATACCTGCAACATGAAACTCAAAAGCATTATGTTAAGTGCCAGGAGCCAAAAATCTGTACATATTTCATTATTCCATTTCTATGACATTCTAGAGAAGGCAAAACTATGGAGACAGAAATCACATCAGTGGCTGCCAGGGGCTGGTTGTGAGGTGAGAGACTTGAGACAAGCGAACTTTCTCGAGAGATGAAAATGTTCTATATTTTGATCATTTGGTGGTTACGCAACTGTACATGTTTGTCAAAACTCAGAATTGTACACCTCACAGGGTGACTATTACTGTGTGTAAATTATACATCAATAAATCTTACTTTTCAAACATTGGAGAAAAGAATGTCCTATAATATACTGTGTTCCGAATACAGTCCTTTGGGATAGGAGCTAATCGACTCAACCAATAAATACCTATTCCAAATTTTTGCATCTGTGTCCTGTTGTTCATAATAGCACGTAACATGATTTTTTTGCTAATATAGAATGCTTCTCTGCTTGCAGCTTAAAATTTTTTTTAATTAGAAGGGCACTGAACACTTCCCTTCTAAAAAGTTCAACTGTTGCTCTGCCTCAAGGAATGGGGGAAAGCACCAAGAGAATAATGAGGCAGGACTGGGCTGCTAAACAGCCTAGAAGCACAGAGAGGTGTGGGAGGTGGGGGAATTCCCGCTTTGGTCTCCAACAGGCCAGAAGCACTGCAGTCCTATAACAGGTCATTGTGTCGATTACAGACGTTATCTTGGTTTGGAGAGAATGTCCAACTCTGAATTGTACAACGTTAGTCACACTTCTGTAGTTAAGGATGGCCTAATATTCACTTAATTAAAACACCAGTCAGATACACGCAGAGATCGAGGCGTGCGAGTCTCTGGCAGCAGGCGGACGCGACTGCCCCCAGCCTCCGGGGCTCAGCCGAACCCCCCCGCCCCACCCATCCGCCGGGAGTACCCACGCCCCACACCCGCCGGCCCTCCCTTCTCATTGGCCGCTGCCCCGCTGCTCCGACGCCCGCTTCTATAAGAAGCCGGCAGCGCGGGGCCGCGGGCAGAGCCAGCTCGCAGCTAGCGGCGCCCCAGGTGAGTGAGGCGGTCCTTCCCGCAGGCGCCGGGGACCGCCGTCGAGGCTTTGGCGGCACTCGGCAGGCGCGGGGCTGGGCAGTCACCCTCCCGGGAGGCAAATTGGTGGTCTTACGGAGTCAGATTTGGGAGGTCGGAGTTGTACCTCTGTAGACGCTTACTCTTCTTTCCTCCTACGCTCTTTGGGGAGAAAAGACACTTTTTGAGGGCCTCCTGTGTGCCAGGAACAGACTCTACCCATCATCAGATTTCACCTTCACAACAAACGCAGGTAGATATTTCTTGAGTCCCCAGATGAGGAAACTGGGGTTCAAAGTCCAACCCAAGGCTGTGTGACTCCTCTATGCTGGCAGAAAGAGAAAGATTTTTCTTCCTTCCCTTCCTCTCCATCAAAGGGCAATATCTCTTTTTTCTTCTCCTCCCATGAAGGGAAGCCTCCCTTAAACAGGCCCCCGAAGAAGAGGGAGTCTCAGATGCAAAGCTCAGCATCGCACTTACCATCGTCACCACCATCCCAACAGACGACTAAGAGCTTGTTGCAAGGTCGCAGTTGACAAAGAGGACTAGGTCCTTGCGGTTCAGAGTCAGTTAAGAGTCCAGGTAAACTCAGCCTCTCCTTTGGCGTTTGATTTTCAGAGGTTTAAAATGAACTCCTCATTGATGTCCCACTCTGCTTGACTTAGGAGGAAAAAGACTAGGGTTGAGCTTGCTAATCCAGGAAAAGTTTAAAAAAGGAAGGGTGGGTGGAATTCTAATATCAATGTTTCTGAAAAGTTATAATCTGTGGTTTACATATGTTATCAGGGAGGTCCATCTGTGCATGTATTATTAGATTATCTCCAGATAAGGATGTGTCTTCTATTCACATTTTCTCTGCTAGTACCTTTATTTCCTAGAATACTGCTTTTCATGGGTAGTGTTTTCTTTTGTATTTCATCTCCACTTTCATCCTCATTCCCACCCCTTATTTAGAAAAGAAAATCAAGACTCTTTAGAGCATTCCCTCCCTCTGAAAGAATCCTCCTTGCAGTTTTTAGTTCTGTCTTCAAACAATATCCATGCTTTCAAAAGACTAATTCAGTAATGCTTTGTGCATCCTAGATCAGGTAAATATAAATTGCACTTGTTTTACTGATTAAACTAAGGGGAGAAAAGAGTTGGTCATTGTGTGTGCCTTGACCTCTACTTTACCAAGGGTTGGGTCTGTTGATCTTGAGTGTCTTCTTGGTGTTTTTTCCTTATTTGCAGTGGTGTGTCCTGCACAGCAGTGCATCCTTAGTCAGGCCAGGAGACGCAGTAGGGGAAAGACTCTGCCTTTCATGAGAAAGGGGTACCAGTTGGTATTAGCTGATCAGAGTGTTGCTTTAAAAACAAAATGCTTATGTATTGATGAGACGCCGATTCAAACAAGTGTGACCTATTTTATCTTACCAGGTTAGTATTGTGGGTTTTTTTCCCTGAAAGAGTAGGAGGGGGCAGGTGGGTTGAAGGGGGAAAGGAAAAAGTAACAAGGCAAAATATTGAGGTTCTGAAAGGGGTTTGGGGTTAATTGAATGGAGGAAAAAATAACTGATTCCTCATAAGCTCTGTCAACCAAGCAAAGTTATGGCGAAGTTTGAGTAACCATCAAAGATCTGTATCCTATAAGATTATTTTGGGGTTGGGAGGAACAAAAAAGAAGGTGAGAATTTTCTTCTAGTTTCTTAGCAAAAGTTCCTTTTCAGAACCTTCATTTTTACCATGACTTAAACAAGGAGGAGGGTTTCCACATCTTTTTTTTTCTTTTGAGATGCAGTCTTGCTCTGTCACCCAGGCTGTAGTGCAGTGGCACGATCTCGGCTCACTGCAACCTCCACCTCCCAGGTTCAAGCAATTCTCCTGCCTCAGCCACCCGAGTAGCTGGAACTACAGGTGTGTGCCACCACACCAAGCTAATTTTTGTATTGTTAGTAGAGACCAGGTTTCACCACATTGGCCAGGATGGTCTCAATCTCTTGACCTCGTGATTTGCCCACCTCAGCCTCCTAAAGTGCTGGGATTACAGGTGTGAGCCACTCACATCTTAATATAATAATGTATGTCTTTAAATAAATCAAAATAATATAAATGCCTTGCATATCATAAATTTCAATTAATGTATCCTTCACCCTCCTCTCCCCACACCCTCTAAGGAGATATTGGCACAAAACTTGATCCATTCAAGAATCAGGTAAAGAAAATAATTATGAACCCTAAAGGGATGGAGCCATGACTGTTAGTACCTTCTCACAATAGCAACTTCCAGGAGAGCTTAGGGGCCAGTTTTGAAAATTGAAGGAAATCCTCATTCTTTTTTTTTTTTTTAAGAGACGAGGTTTTACTCTGTCACCCAGGCTGGACTGCAGTGGCACGATCATGGATCACTGCAGCCTAGAACTCCTGAGCTCAAGTAAGCCTCCTGCCTCAGCCTCCCTCCCTAGTAGCCGGGACTGCAGGTGAAAGCCACTATGCCCGGCTAACTTAAACAATTGTTTTTTGTTATTGTTGTTCATACAGCATTTCACTATGTTGCCCAGACTCTTCATAGTAGTTTTTTTTTGTTGTTGTTCTGTTTGTTTGTTTGTTTTGACATAGAGTCTCACTCTGTTGCCCAGCCAGAGTGCAGTGGCACGATCTTGGCTCCCTGCAACCCCTGCCTCCTGGGTTCAAACTATTTTCGTGCCTCAGTCTCCCAAGTAGCTGGGATTACAGGCATGTGTCATCATGCCAGGCTACTTTTTGTATTTTTAGTAGAGACAGGTTTTCACCGTGTTGGCCAGGCTGGTCTTCAACTCCTGACCTCAAGTGATCCACCCGCTTTGGCTTTCCAATGTGCTGGGATTATAGGCATGAGCTACTGTGGCTGGCCTCATATAGTTTTATAAGAAGAGTTTTATTCCAAGCTCCAAGAGATTGTTGAAAGACAAAGTATCGAAGATCTAGAATTCTGCTGGTGTTACCACTGACTGGAAAAAATCAGTGGCAACTTTTCTTTACTGTTCTCTGATCCCTTGCCCCCGGTTCTTAAAGCTGATGTACATGATGAAGCTAGTGGTTGGCCAGGAAGTAGCTTATATTTGCAGAATCCTCTTCCTTCTGCATGTCATGGTGACGGTATCAGGAAACACGAGGACTCAGTAAATACAGGCTAACTCAGTACATTTTACTTTGGGGTCTTTATTTGTTTGCAAAAAAACTGCTGAATTATTTGCTTAAGATTTGGAATTTAATACACTTCAGGGATTTTATAATAAATTAATGAAACTGAAATCACCTTGATACAAAACAATACTGACATTTTATATCATAAAGCAACTTTTCCACATGCTTGCTATTATAAGAAATATGTTAATCATCTTGTAAAATGCCTAATTCCTAGGGCGAGAAAAATTTTTAGCCAGAGGTGTTTAGAATGGCTATTTCATTACTTTAACATTTTCTCTTTTTTTGAAGACTGGAAAATTTGGGACATATTCCCCATTATTTGAAATAATACTTATTGAGTACTTAGTGTAGGTTAGCAACTGTTCCAAGAGGTTTATATAAATTATAACTATTTAATTCTCATAGCAATAAGTTTATATATATTTAATCCTCCTTATAATCATGAGAGTGGTGTTGATTATCCTCCCTCTAAGTTTGCAAATAAAGAGATTGATACCCATAAAGATTATAACTTGCCTAGATGGATTTGCAGAATGATTTACTACTAGCAATTTGTTATATTATTTTGCATCTCTCTTATTGTTTACATTTGCACACTATAGGACAACGTCACCCATACTCTGTGTTTAATAAGAAAAGTCAATCTTTGAGTGGTAATTGAATGGGTAACAAACATTTCTGAAGGTTTTCATATCCCTAAAAGCATTTTGAGAATGCTTACCTGAGACCATCCCTCAATTTTTAGCCCCAGAGTCACCAATTTGGTATTTTCTGTTTATACTTAAATTTACCTTGATAAATGGTCACTTCCTTCGAAGTGGAAAATCTCATAAGATCTTTTGCTTCTCATCCATAAATCCTTTCTCAGCAGAGACTCATGGATGGGCTAGAAGCTGTATTCAGTCATCTTTAGAAGCACATGGAATATTGATCAAAGGGGTGGGGAGGTGGGGAGGTGGGAAGGTGAGGGGTGGTTGAGTGTACTCCTTGGGTATCATGGCTGGGATCTCAGTGTCCCTTCTCTTCTACTTCTTTGTACTTATTGAGAAGTCTGTCTTCCATTTTCTCCTTCCCCATAAACAAGTGTGTGAATTCTTTGGAGGCAAATTGTCTTGTTTTAAAATTTTTACTGCCCTAACTTTGACTGTGGTGCTTTACACATGTGAATGTGCTTAGGTTGAAATTTTATTCATTTTACCATTAGTAATTGTTTGAATCACAGAAAAATCCACATAATTATTCAGTTTAACTGACCATTTAGTTTTATAGCGTTCGAAGTAGAAATTGTTTTAATTCTAGAGACTGATTTGGCATAATTTAAAAATCTTGGTAGTTTTGGAAACTTGAACCCAGTGAATTCATAAATGTTGGTTAAATTTTGAATTATGTGTCTCTAACTCTTCTTGGTACCTGAAGTATCCTAGTTTCTTCCGTGAGGAAAATCTCAGAATAGCACGCCACGTTATGGTGTTTTAAAACAAGTGGGAATTTTGTATGTTATGAGTTCCGGTAGCTGTTTGGTAACTTAGTTTTATATTAGAAAGGTTAAGTAGCATACCCGAGGTCATACACTGATAAACATGAGGCCAATAATTAGATATATCTGACTTCACATTCCACATATTTCCTTACACTGTTTTGCAGTGTAAATAAGTGGTTGAGAAGATACCAAAGTAGATATCTGGTTCATCTTCTGAGAAGCAGATCTAGAATTCTCCTGGCTAGCAGTTATCCATCTAGTGCACATATGTCTAGAGCTGGCCAGGCCTTTAGTTTACAAAATAAATAGAAAGCCTTGTCCCCACTCTGGAGGAGCTTGCTGCCTTGTCAGAAGGTGAGATATGTTCAAATAAAACATTTGGGGAAACCATTTGAGACCTGGTATAATGAAGTGCTAAGACTGTGGACAGGGAGGGGAGGAGGTAGGCCTTCCTGACTAGTTCAGGCTACAATAGTTGGGAAGACTACAAGAAGCCAGCAGGCTTGAGTCATGCCCTAAAAGAGGGATTGGTTTAGAAAAACATGAAAGGGAACTACTAACATGTATTGTGTGCCTGTTCTGTTCTAGGCAGGTGTCAGGAGAAGTTTCATCTTATTTTGGTCTCACTAGATTCTTGCAAAGCTTATCTGCATATCTAGGTTGTATAAAAGATTAAGAAACTGAAGCTTCTAGAAGTAAATTAGCCCTTAGTTATCAAATATTGTCTGCATCGTGCACCTTCTTTTTTAGCCCTTTGTCTTTGTTTTCATACTTTAGTTTTAGAGAATTACTCCAAATTCATCATGATTGAAGACAATAAGGAGAACAAAGACCATTCCTTAGAAAGGGGAAGAGCAAGTCTCATTTTTTCCTTAAAGAATGAAGTTGGAGGACTTATAAAAGCCCTGAAAATATTTCAGGTAAGCGTTTTCCATATTTTTGCACAAAATTCTTCTAGAAATGAATCTCTAAAACTATATTTAAAATACACAGCAACATAGCAGGACCCCATCTCTTAAAAAAAAAAAACAAAAACAAATTTAGCTGGATGAGGTGGTGGACACTGGTAGCTCCAGCTACCTGGGAGGCTGGGGTGGGAGAATTGCTTGAGTCCAGGAGTCCAAGGTTACATTGAGTGAGCTATGATCACACCACTACACTCTAGCCTGGGTATCAGAGTGAGATTTTTTTTTCTCTCTCTCTATGTATATTTATGTATGTTATATATATAAATTCTATGTTTATATATAATATACATATAAATATATATAAATTGTTGCAAATTCTTCAGAGGTGGAGTACAAACATTTGTTAAGAACTTACATTTCTAAAATAGTGCTGAATTCTAACAAGGGATACAAACAATTTACAGAAGAGGAGATACAAATAGCTACTTTGGGAAATGGGGGAGAAAGAATTCACTTCATAGATTTTAGAGAAGCAAATTTTAATTTTAATAAAGTATTACAATTTTACTGATATTTAATCAGACATTTTTAATTATATACTTGAGATTTAATGATATAGTCATAGTATATTTAATGATATTATTTTCATGTAGCAAAGATTCTATAATGACACTGTCCCCTACTGTCAGAGCTTCATTGCATTGGAGGTGCATTACCCTCCAATGCACCTTTGGCACGAGGGTAAATTTGTGTACCATGTAGGGAAACTATCTGGTAATACGTATTATGAGCCTTAAAATGTTCATACTTTTGACCCATAATTCTAATTTCGTAAATCTGTCTTAAAAATATGGATCAGTCAAGCAGAACATGAATATTTATTGAGTCCTTACTATGTGTCGGGTACCACATCAGACACTAAGGATATGGAGCTGGACGAAGTAAACACAGTGCCTGTTCTCACAGAGTATATAATCTAGTGGGGAAGGCAACACTAAACAAACAACTGCTGTAAGTGAATAATTACTATGTGTAAAGTGACATGAAACAGAAGTACCAGATATTGTGACAGCGTTGAACTTGGGGGACCTAACTGAGTTTAAGGGCTCAGGGACACACAAAGATGTATTGTTTACAGGAACTAAAAATTATAAATAATCCACTTGTCCTAATATAGGGGATGTTGAATTGTGCTAGCGGAACACCACTGTGGTTAAGCTCTGGTCTCCAGGGACAGACCACCTGAATTCAAATCCTTGCTCTGTCACTTATTACCTGGGTGATCGTGGGCAAACTGATTAATCTCTCCACACTTCAGGATTTATGTCCATAAAATGAGAACTCTACCTACATCATAGGGTCATTGTGAGCATTAGTACAGTTAATATCTCTAAAGTGCTTAGGATGGTACAGTACAAAGTAAGTGATCAATAGATGTTAGCTATGTTAATAATCATACGACATACTATTATATAGCTGTTTGCAAAGAATATTACAAAGAATTAAAAATCTGAAATATAGATAGTCTAGAAGAGCTTGTAATGAAAAGCATCAGTTTTCTTACCTAACACATACCATAGTCTCAGTCCCACTCCCTAGAGGCAACCTCTTTTAACTATTTCCGGCCTTTAGTTTTTTTGGTGGTGAGTTTATGAAATCTAAACATTGCTATTATATGTCTTTTCGAGTTATCAACTTCACACTATATTCATTTACTTTCTATTATGAACAATGATACTGATACCACCTCCCTCCCTTCCCTCTCCCAGTCCTTCCAAATCTGATAATTGTATTATTACTTTTAGCTATTCTATTGATTGCCTTTGAGTCTTTAAATAAAATACCTGTGTGTCTTCTTCCATCAACTTTTTAAATTTAATTTTTAATCAAAAAATAATTGTACATAGCTTAAGAACAACTCAACCCATACCATAAAACATATTTTTTTAAAAGCAGTCTTTTGCTCCGTCTCTCTTCATTCCTAAGTTCCATTTAATTTTTTTGCAACCTTATGTGCAGAAGCTTGAGTTAATCACACTCATTAAATCATGTGTGCACTATCATTGTTGATTTGTGCAACCTCTTCCTGTTTTATTTCATTCTTCATTTCTATCTCCATTTCTCTCTTCTGATAGAGAACTGCTTTCATATGTTTGATATGTACATTGAATAACTTTTATCTGCACTTCAGAATATGTAGTTTTTGTGTGTGCATATATTTGTAATTTATATAATCATATTGTGCTATAAAGATTCTTTTTCCCATCAAGCACTGTGTTCTTAAAACCTGTGCACGCTGTTGTGTGAACATCTCATTCATTCTTCTAACTGCTACATGGTGTTCTCCGGGTGTGTCTCCATCCATTTTACTTATCCCCCACCTTGTGGAGGCAACCATTTTCAACTCTTTAGACTATTTTTCTAATATTTACTTCCACACTTATAAATTATATGCTTGTTCTGCTTCTACTTCTTGATTTCTAAAATTATAGGTAATTATCTATTGATTTTCAACAATGAAGCAAAAATTTAGGTTTCTTGACACAACTCCCCTTCCGATGGCCTCTTCAACTTCCTTTCCACTCGTCTTCCCAATGCATTTGTGTCCCGGTTTTTGGCTCTGTCAGTCTTTAATGTCTTTATTATTAAGATTATGTAAATATTGTTTGAAGAAGAGCCCTAGTATCCACTTTTGTGACTCTTCCTTTCTTGTGCAACAGGATTACAGCATAGTGTTTAAGCGCATGGACTGTGGACCTGCACAGCCTAGATTTGAATTCTGGCTCTGACACTTGTCTCCTGTGTGCTTCTGGCAGAACTGTTTAACCTCTCTATGCCTCTGTTTCTGTAATTGAAATGACGGATAGGGAATGTTTCACGTACTACTTCTACTTTATCTGAATTTTCCAGACTGTGTTTTTCTTCCAGATGAACTTTGAAATTATTTAATTACATTTCCTCACCAAATTCCATTGAGATTTAAATTTAGGAATAATTGACATTTTTGTATCTTTTTTTTTTTCCTCCAAAAACATAGTTTGGCTTTATATTTATTCAAGTCATCATTTAGAAAATATTTACAAATGCATTATTAATGTAAAAATTTATAAGAAATAGATGAAATGAAACTCTTCTCTACACCTGATCAATCCCAGTATATTTTATAACTGACTTGTATTGATTCTGTGATAAATTCTATGTTCCCAGATAAACCCTGCCTATTCTAATTTCCTAACATCCTCTATCACTCACTCCTCTTTCTTGTTAGCTCACGTTCCCTGAATTTTTTTTTTTTTTTTTTTAGAAAGGGTCTCACTCTGTCACCCAGGCTAGAGTGCAGTGGCACAATCACGGCTCACTGTAGCGTTAACCTCCTGGGCTTAAGTGACCCTCTCACCTCAGTATCCCAAGTAGCTGGGACTTCTGGTGTGCGCCACTACACCTGGCTAATTTATTATTTTTTTGTAGAGATGGGGTCTTGCTACATGGTCCAGGCTGCTCTTGAACTCCTGGGCTTAAGTGATTTTTCCACCTTGGCCTCCCAAAGTGTTGGAATTACAGGTGTGAGCCACCATGCCTGACCTATTCTATCTATTCTTTAAGATTCCTTTAAGTTTCCACCTGCTCCATGAAACTTTCTACTCTCTTTTAAGTCGTAATGCTTTTCCCTTTGCTGAGCATCTGCATCTGAACACTCTTTACTTTATTTTCTTAATCTTCCATGTGCTAGCCAACTAGAATGTAAATACCTTTATGTCTTTCCTTTATATTCTTCGCAGCTCTCACCTAGTTGCATGGGTGTTCATTAAGTTATTTTAGGATGCACTGGTTAGTATTGGAGATTATTTGCTCTAACTTTCTCATTTTTTTAGATGAAAAAACTATTGGGTGATTGGTTCTCATGTTTCATTATCATGTCCCCAGCACTCTTTCTAAGCTACCCAAATTGGAAAGAGAACATACCCTCCTCCCACACTTCTACACACAGCACCCCCATCTTAGGCTGACTTGGAAGAGGTCAGAAGAGGAGATCTGGTTCAGCTGTTACTAAGACTGTAGCTTAAGAGATTTGAGGTATTGAATACTCTGTGCTCAAGCTGTTCATCTAATTTTATTAAATGAATTTTTGAAAGGGAAACTCTTCTTTCTCCAGGACTAACATTGGTATCACTTTTTGAAAACTAGCTTTTATTTATGAGAATTTTCAAAAGATTCGTCTTAGCCAGAAAACTTAATAATATTTTAATTTGAATTCTGATTAATTCTGACAATCTGAAGGGCCTGTAGTGTGTGTTATTTTATTGGTTTCTGGAGGGTGGGATGAATTTTGAAAACTTTTCTGACCGGTACATAATTTTTAAGAAGGAATTATTTTGTTGTTGGCAGCACTAAAAACAGCCTTTTCCCCTTTGGCTGTTCTGAGAAGTCTGAATCTGATTTTTAGTGGTAATGAAAGTAGCCTGCTCAAAGACTATTAACATTTGAGGCAGTTACATGAGATCTTTACCCTGTGCTTTACACAGGAGAAGCATGTGAATCTGTTACATATCGAGTCCCGAAAATCAAAAAGAAGAAACTCAGAATTTGAGATTTTTGTTGACTGTGACATCAACAGAGAACAATTGAATGATATTTTTCAACTGCTAAAGTCTCATGACAATGTTCTCTCTGTGAATCCACCAGATAATTTTACTGTGAAGGAAGATGGTAAGTTCGAATGTGAAAATACTTAGAAGATGAAATACCTAATGTGTGTTCAATCTTATATTTATCTTGAAAACATGAAAATAATAAAACACAATCTCTCCAAGTTGCTTATAGTCTGGTAGTGAAGGGAACACAAAATATAGTTGCTCAAGATACCAAAGAAAAATTATAAAGCAACATTTGATCTAGTGTAAGAGAAATGAAAAAGAAAATCTTGAGTATAAGAAACAGCTGGGTGTGCTGGCTTATGCCTGTAATCCCTGCACTTTGGGAAGCCAAGGCAGACTCACTTGAGTCCAGGAGTTCAAGACCAGCCTGGGCAACATAGAGAGACCCAGTCTCTGCAAAAAATACAAAAATTAGCCAGGTGTCATGGCATGCACCCATGGTTCCAGCTACTCTGGAGGCTGAGGTGGGAGGATCACCTGAGCCCAGGAGGTTGAGGCTGTAGAGCCGAGCTGAGATCATGCCACTGCACTCCAGTTTGGGTGACAGAGCAAGACCCTGTCAAAAAAAAAAAAAAAAGAAAGGAAAGAAGGAAAGAAGGCAGGAAGGCAGGCAGAAAGAAAGAAAGAAAGAAGAAAGACAACACAATTTGGCATAATCAGGGATTGATTATCTCTCATTCCAAAGCATCAACATTTCTTGATCTGAAAAACCTCTAATTCACAATCCCTGAGCACTTAGTAAGTCTCATAAGACTTGGCATCTAGCGGATAGTAAATGAATATTTAAATTTGTTGCAAATGTTGACAGTTGCTGACAACTATGAAGTGACACACAATACGTATAGCAGGGGACTCGTCCACGGCCTGTTAGGAACCAGGCTGCACAGCTGCAGTGGGCAGCAGGTCCAGCGAGCCTTACCGCCTGAGCTCTGTCTAGGAGCGTGAACCCTATTGTGAACTGCGTGTGCGAGGGATCTAGGTTGTGTGTTTCTTATGAGACTCCAATGCCTGATGAAACCATCTCCCGCCTCCCCATTCTTGGAAAAATTGTCTTCCACAAAACCACTTCCTGGTGCCAAAAAGGTCAGGAACAACTGATGTACAGCATTCCTTCCAAAAGCAAATGAGAAAGCAATAAAGCCTTCTAAAGTTTCAGATACTCAGGTAGCAAAGATAAAGGTTAAGATCTCTACTGGTGAAAAAATCCTTGAAGTTCACTCGAGGCAAAAGACAAATGGATAATTTAGGTACATTTTATATATGGTACTCAATCTAAAATAATCTCTTCAGATTCTGTCCACAATATTTAAGGTGTAATCAGGACTGCTATTCATCTGCTATGCGTTCGTACAGCTATATAATTATTAAAATACTGATATATCTCCACTTCTGGCTGGCAGAGAGCTACTTCCCCAAGTCCCTTGAGGGCTCTTCACCATGCCTGAAGCCTCTGTTGCTCCAGATACCGGCCCCCCACCAGGAAGTCCCACACCCATCATTAACAACTAAAGGGTTAACACCTTGCAGAGCAGAAGCCTAGGACTCTGCTGATGTCTATTTTGAGCGATTACTGCTCCTGTTGTATTTGTTGTTAAATCCCTTGAATATCACTCCTGGATATGTTAGAAAGAGCAGTACACTGGGGCAAGAAGAGCTGAGTTCTAGTCCTCTGTCTTCCAAGAGGAGTGCATTACCTAGGGTAAATTACCTCTCTGGAATTTGATTACCTCATCTGTAAAATGCAGAGGTGTATAGATGACTAAATAGTTCAGTTGATACATCAGCCTTGTGACAGATATTTCTGCTAAGAAATAGGCATACAAAAGATACAGTCTCCACCCTACAGTTGTTTCCAGTCTTTCATGTAAGACAGACATATAAACAGGTACATTATAATAAAACGTAGTAAAAGCCTTTAGAGAGAGACATAAAGTCACAGGAACCCAGGGAACAGATAATTAGCTCTGTCTACAGGGTCAGGGAAGGCTTTGCGGAATGAGAAGATCTCATTAGATTTGGGTCTTGAAGGATGTGAAGGATATTCTCAGGAAAACAGAAGGGCAGGGTGGGGCAGGCAATGGGAGTGGAATAGCTACTCCAGACAGAAGAGTAGCATTTATAAAACCCCATGGTCTTATGAGGGCTTGTGTGTCTGAGGAATGGTGAGAAGATCAAGGTGGCAAAGACAAATGATTTCTAAGATCTTTTCCACTGGCAAAAATAAATGAAGTTTTTATTAAGTTTGTACCTTGGTCTGTAAATAAAGTTGTGCATCCTTTTTCTGCTTTTGTAGAATAACTAAATATGTAGCTTAAGCATTTTTAAAACTTTTAGTCTGTTTCTAAAGTACAGTATTTCTCCAAAACTTAGAACATCAACCTGAAGACTCAAAAAGAAATTAAAGTTCAGAAATTTTGAATAAATTTTACTTTTTAGAAATAGGGCAATTTACTTAACTCATACAAATCTTGCCTTGATGTACAACCTTAAATTAAAACTCTCATCCAACTGAATTTAATTTTCTCTTCTTTATTGTCTTAAGATTGTCTCTTCAACTTTTAGTGCTTCTTTTTTTTTTTTTTTTTTTTTTAATTTTCAGGTATGGAAACTGTTCCTTGGTTTCCAAAGAAGATTTCTGACCTGGACTGTTGTGCCAACAGAGTTCTGATGTATGGATCTGAACTAGATGCAGACCATCCTGTAAGTATTTTCTTTCTTTTTTAAGACCAAGTCTTGCTCTGTTGCCCAGGCTGGAGTGCAGTGGCACGATCTAGGCTTTTTTTGTTTTAAGACCAAGTCTTGCTCTGTTGCCCAGGCTGGAGTGCAGTGGCACGATCTAGGCTTACTGCAACCTCTGCCTCTTGGGTTCGAGTGATTCTCCTGCCTCAGCCTCCCAAGTACTGGGATTACAGGTGCCCACCACCACACCCAGCTAATTTTTGTATTTTTAGTAGAGACGGGGTTTCACCATGTTGGCCAGGCTGGTCTCAAGCTCCCGACCTCAGGTGTTCCACCCGCCTCGGTCTCCCAAAGTGCTGGGATAACAGGCATAAGCTAGCACCCTGTAAGTATTTTTAATAAATACATTTATAAAAACAATTTGAAGCAAACTAAAAATTAAGGGCAATGTTTTTAGAGAAAGTGTTTTTTCTAGACTAAATGAGATATTGTTTTAATCAAGATTTCAACAAGTGTTAGTAGACCTCTATATTGGTGGAATTGAGACTAACTGCCTGAAAAACATAGAGCTTCATTTGTTCCAAAATATCTGTCCCATGCCCAGCATTCCTATTATTGAGAGCTATTCAAAAGGTTATACTAAAATGAAGATAGCATCTGCAGTTTTTATTTAAATGGGCATGGGTTATTGGACAGGGAGATAAGTAAAAGCAGGCCAGAGAAAGACTTGCCACCCACACTGCCCAGCATGATTGGTTTATTAGGCAGTTGATGAACTAGGAAGTTGTTTCCTGAGAAAATTGTACAGTACAGGCAAGAGTTGGAGAATTAGTAAATCTAGAGCATTTCTGGGAGGGGAGGAGAGAAGAGAGTGCGATTGTG
This sequence comes from Mandrillus leucophaeus, assembly GCF_000951045.1. Classification (NCBI taxonomy): domain Eukaryota; kingdom Metazoa; phylum Chordata; class Mammalia; order Primates; family Cercopithecidae; genus Mandrillus; species Mandrillus leucophaeus. The sequence goes on from NW_012104477.1 coordinate 599,535, forward strand.
AAGTTGAACAGACCAGGGCTTTAATGTAGCTTCTCTCACATGTTAGCTGTGTGAATGTGACCTTTGTATACTACCTTAGACAGCCACCAGATGATGTATCCAATTATTCTATAATCTTATTGAGTAACTATTGCAATTAATTGCAGTACTTGCCAGAAGGGAGCATGTAGTCTAGTTGAAAAGCTAAAGCACACATATATAAACAAACACACACAAGATAAAATATAAAAAGCATGCTAGGTGAAAATTTTGCTTCATGAAAATGTTGCCTCAAAATGTACATAAGAGAGCAAACACTTCTAGCTGAAGAGATCAGAGAAAGGCAACATTTCAACTGGGCCTTAAAAGATTTCAGCAGATAAGAGACGGAAAGGAAGAACAATTCAGGAGGGAACAGTATGCGCAAAGGTTCAGAGGCAAGAAAATCTGGGGCATGTTTATGGAAAGGTGAGTACATCAGTTTTACTGATCTACCAAGTCCTGCTGATTTTCACCTCCTAGGTATTTCTTAAATGTGTTCTTTATTCATCCCTACTACCACATCCCTTAACTGGTCTTCCTTCCTCTAGCCTTGTCATCTTCAAACACCTCCTTCTTATCCTCATTAGAATGATCTAAAACCTCAATATGACTATTATTCATCTTCTCTCTTAAAAATCACCAATGGCTCCTAGGTACATACTTAAAAGAATTGAAAATACATGTCCATACAAAAACATATACACAAATGATTGTAGCAGCATTATTCATAATAGCAAAAAAGTGGAAACAACCCAAATGTCCATTAACTGATAAATAGATGAAGTATGGTATATTTATATAAGCAAATATCATTGGGCGTTAAAAGAGATGGAACACTGGTATGTGCTGCAACATAGATGAACCTTGAAAACATTATGGTAAATGAAAGAAGTTAGTCACAAAAGGTCCCATATTGTATGATTCCATTTATATGAAATGTCCAGAACAGAAAAATACATAGAAACAGACAGTGGATTACCGGTTGCCAGGAGCTGGGGAGGGTTGGGGTGGAGTTGGAGAGTGATTGCTAATGAGCATGGTTTTTTTGGGGGCGGACAAAATCTTTCTGAAATTAGATGGTGGAGATGGTTGTTTAACTCTGTGGATATCTAAAAACCACTGAATGGTTATTTTATGGTATGTGAATTATACCTCAATAAAGTTGTTATTAAAAAAACACCAGTGGGTTCCCATTACCCAAGGCTAAACTCCAAGCTCCTTAATGGACCTTTAATTTGCAGACCCCAACTAGTTTCAACATGCTCTGCCTTACTCTCCAAGTTTGAGCAACATGGGGTTGCTTGTATTTTCTTAGGCACAACATGCTGGGTTTGTTTGTTTGTTTGTTTGTTTTAATCACTGCGCTGTTTCCACTCCTCTTTTGTGTCTTAGCTCGAGTCGAGAGTAATCACTGGGAATCCTTCCCTGAACCACACAATCGTTTTAAGTGTGCGTGCCATTCTGTACATATCTGTGCAATATGATGAGACACTTACTGTATCATTTTACAATAACAGGTTCATGTAAACTCCTTTAAGCCCCAGGCTGCTTTGTTCATATTTGTTTTTCCAGATTTTAGCACAAATCATAGTAAATCTGTGCTCTCTCATAGATCTGTGTTAAAGAGATGAGTCTCATTCTCTCTTTTCAGGTGTCCCCTTCTTTCCCATTGTTTGCATTTTTGGCTATTTTCTCCTGGGCTTTGATTTTTGATTTCTTATTTTGTCTTTTTTTTTTTTTTTTTTTTTAAGATAGAGCCTCCCTCTATTGCCCAGGCTAGGGTGCAGTGGCACCACCATCTCTCGCTGCAGCCTAGAATTCCTGGGCTGAAGCCATCCTCCTGCCTCAGCTTCCCAAGGAGCTGGGACAACAGGGATGCACCACCACACCTGGCTAGTTACAATTGTTATTTAATTTTTTTTTGTACAGACAGAGTCTTGCTTTGTTGCCGGGCTGGTCTCAAACTCCTGGGTTCAAGTGATTCTCCCTCGTAGGTCTCCCAAAGTGTTGAGATTACAGGTGTGAGCCACCACACTCAGCCATTTTGTCTAAAAAAAATTTTCTTCATGAGTATAAATTCTAATGTTACTATTTTGTCTGCTATTTAAATCATCATTATTTCTGCAAATGGCAAATATATTCGCATTTTGTGATAAAATCTAAGACTAGATTCAGTTAAGTCACTATTTCAAATATTAATTACTTTTTATTATTAATTACTATTATGGGTAAATATAACTGAAGATATAGTCAAATGATTAAGGAAAAAAACCCTCACCCTTGGAAAAGAGCCATATATTTAACTGGGATAGTGGTTTCCTTATTCTTTAAACTGTTTTATCTTTGTGGCCACTACACTATCTTTGTACCCATTATATCTTTTATCTTTGTAGCTACTGGAGTATAAAGCTGTCATGTAACATTGACTTTAAAATAAAAATGATCATAAATCTCTAAATAATGCTTGCTCATAGTAGCAATTATGTAGCCCTTTAATGTAATAGCTCTAGTAATAATGAAATGTTTCCCGAATATCATTTGTCAAGTTTTTTTAGTGTGGATATTTAAAAATATATCTTTAATTATCAGGGCTTCAAAGACAATGTCTACCGTAAACGTCGAAAGTATTTTGCGGACTTGGCTATGAACTATAAACAGTAAGTATATTTTTAAAAATGTAGCCAACTTTGAGATAATAAAATAAGTGAATAGAATAAATTGTGTTCATTTGGTAAGTAGAAAGTGAAATAAGTGCCATTATTTATTAAATGCTAATTCAAAACAACTCCTTCCCTTTATCTCATTAGTGGAGACCCCATTCCGAAGGTTGAGTTCACTGAAGAGGAGATTAAGACCTGGGGAACCGTATTCCAAGAGCTCAACAAACTCTACCCAACCCATGCTTGCAGAGAGTATCTCAAAAACTTGCCTTTGCTTTCTAAACATTGTGGATATCGGGAGGATAATATCCCACAATTGGAAGATGTTTCAAACTTTTTAAAAGGTAATAAGCTAATTAATTTTTTGTAAGGGGGTTGCTGAACTCTGTTTTGATCATGACAGCATTTTTTTTTTTTTTTGGAGACAGAGTCTCTCTTTCTGTTGCCCAGGCTGGAGTACAGTGATGCCATCTTGGCTCACTGCAGCCTCTGCCTCCTGGGTTCAAGCGATTCTTCTGCCATGGCCTCCCAAAGTGCTGGGACTACAGGCACCTGCCATCACACCCGGCTAATTTTTGTATTTTCAGTAGGGATGGGGTTTCGCCATGTTGGCCAAGCTGGTCTTGAACTTCTGACCTCAAGTGATCCACCTACCTCAGCCTCCCAAAGTGCTGGAATAACAGGCGTGAGCCACCGCGCCCGACAATGACAGCATTTTTAATAAAGGAATAAAGCGTAGTGATATGGGAGGTCAGAATTTTCCCGTACTCTGTCCTGGTGTATTGGATCCAGGATTGGGCACCGCATTGAAGGATAATCATAACCTGCAGCAAAGGTAGAGGAAGGTGAGCAGAATTATAAGGAGATTTGAAATTGTATCACAAAGTAAAATTTGAAGAATTCTTAGGGTGTTTAACCTAGAGATTTAGGGGCTGTTATAGCTTTATTTAAATAGTTGGAAGGATCTTTATAACAGAGGGATCACTGTGCAACTCTAAAGTAAAGGACTGTTGGATAGAAACTTCAAGCTTTTGGCCCAGAATAGAGAATATCTTGTTAAAGAGTGATTTGAAAATAGAACAGGCTTATGAGATGGTTAGTTCCTCATCCGTGGGGGTGTTCGTGCAAAAGCTTCACACCCATTTGCCAGGGATTTGGTAGAGGAGATTCAAACATCTTGGGGAAGGTTAAAGACCTTTTTCCACATTAAGATTTTATAATTTTAGCAAGAAAAAAGATGGTGCTAGTAGAGACATAAACAAAGGGTGAGGACAATTTTGTTCCTTTTAGTTCTTTATATTTGTTTGGTCCAGGCCTCTTTACTGTTTTTCTAGCTAGTATAGGAAGTAAAAGGAGCAGTGATCTATCTCCAAGGGTTTACAGTATAAAGAAGTATAAATTTTCCCTTTTATCTCAGTAGATAATCTCAGCAGATTACCATAGTGGAGAAAACAAAGAAGTTATGCTGTGACTGAAAAGAATTTAGTTTATTTCCATAATGGTCTGAAATTGCTGTCTTTGAGTTTCTTACATAGACTTAAAAAATCTACATATCTATTTAACTCCTTAACAGTATTCAACAACTATACACAAAACTAGAAGAAATAAACAGGAAAGAGCAATACAGTTTCTACAAGGGAAGAAATTATGTAATTGGTTTCCATAAAAACTAAACTTTTGAAAAATAGTGATTAAGGATGATAGAGAACCAATGCACATAACATTGATAGACTTATAAAGATGGACAAATATACACTACAGAAATTGTAACATCAAATTTGCATGAGATTTGGAGGAAGTGTTTTGTTATGCACACAAAACTGAAAGCTGTTCTCTTAGGGTCTGGAGCCTGGGCTGGTTGCAGAATGTGTTGCTGAAAATGCTTCAAGGTCAAATATCAAAGAGAAATCAAAACTAACAGAAAGTTCAAGCAAAAGTTGGAAGGGAATACCTGCGCTATCAAATATGGTAGACACTAAACACATTTGGCTTTTTGAAATTTAAATAACTAAAATAAATGTAAATCAAGAGGTTGGTTCCTCAGTCACACTAACCACATTTCAAATGCTCAGTGGCTACATGCGGCTAGTAGTTGCCTTACTGGACAACACAGATATGGAGCATTTCTACCACTATGGAAATTTTTACTGGACAGTGCAGTCTGCCCATCAGAATGGGAGCATCCAAACACAACACAGCTGGATGGAACTGGAATACCAGAGTTGTGAGGGTTTGAAATGAAGGCCAAGATTAGGGCTTACAGGGGTCTCCCGAGCCACTGAATCCTAGTGGCAGGCCTCTTTTGCAGTATGCATGCAGTCTTGGCTGTTGGGAGATGGAAGAGCACTATCCCGTTTAGATAAAAGAAAGGTACTACTTTACAAGAGATGGTACTGGCTAAAAATGGCGCAGCTTCAAAAATGGCTCTGATTTAAATGAATATATCTTGTTAATGAGTTTTAACAAAAAGAAGATTATCTAGGAGATAGTATAAACCCTTTAGGGAGACAGCAAGGTGTTGTATGGCATGAGGAGATCTGAGTTGTCATTCTATCTTTATCAACTAATGTGTGGACTTGGGCACATTATTGAGTCTCTGAGCCTGCATTTCATAGTTGTCACAATAAGAAGAAACATCCTTAACTCATGTTGTAAACATGAAAGGAGATGTGATATGTAAAAGGTCTAACTCATTGCCTGGCCTGGCTGTAGCAAGTGCTTAATAATAATTAGTTGCCCTTAATATGCATATGATAAATTTTAGTTTCCATGTCCTCCATCAAAGTGTTACTTGGTGCCACTAGCAGAACTAAAATGCTGCAGTCAGGGGTCTATTCTGGTAAAGATTTTCTTTGTTTTCTCCTTTGCTTTGCAGAGCGTACAGGTTTTTCCATCCGTCCTGTGGCTGGTTACTTATCACCAAGAGATTTCTTATCAGGTTTAGCCTTTCGAGTTTTTCACTGCACTCAATATGTTAGACACAGTTCAGATCCCTTCTATACCCCAGAGCCGTAAGTACTTCTATTTCAGCCATGAATTCATCAAAAGGTTATTTATAATAATGGCATCTGCCTTATGGGTTTTTTTTTCTTTGGTGTGTGAGGATTAAATAAATTAGCACATGTGAAGCATTTAGAACGGCGCCTGGCATGAAATACATATTCCATGCTCTATTACGTGATAGCCATTATGATTATTAATTGACAACCTATTAGGTGCTAGCTGCTATTCTGAGCATAGGGAATGTAACACTGAAAAAAATCAGACAAAAATTTCTGCCTGCATAGAGCTTGTATTCCAGTGGGGATATAGATAATAAACAAACAAGTAAATGTATGCAAATGTTGCATCGGGTGGTGATGAGTCCCGTGGAGAAAAATAAAGCTGAGAAAGGGGGATGGAGGAGGGTGTAGGTGGGTGGGAGTGTGTGTGTGTATGTGTGGCTGTTTTGAAAACGGTGATCAGGGAAGGCCTTGCTGAGAAGGTGATATTTGAGCAGAGATCTGATTTGGGTGTGTATGTGGCAGGGTTGGGAGGTGGGGGTGGCATGTGGATGTCCGTAGATACCTGATATGCACTTATATGTGTGTCTGTGAGTGGCCAAGGTTTTGAACCAAAATTGTTTCTTTATTTGATTAGTGTCCTTTGTGATCCATTACCAAAGTAATATCACCCAATCATTAGAATAAAATATTGGGTTGCGATTTGATTGAATGGTTGATTATGCACTTATGTTAAGCACTGCAGCATGACAAACTTGTACCTCTATTTCAGAGATACCTGCCATGAACTCTTAGGTCATGTCCCGCTTTTGGCTGAACCTAGTTTTGCCCAATTCTCCCAAGAAATTGGCTTGGCTTCTCTTGGCGCTTCAGAGGAGGCTGTTCAAAAACTGGCAACGGTATAAATCTGGAATTAACTGTATAGATCAGTCATTTTCACCTGGGGTAGGGTGTATGAGTATCTGTGTAGTTTAAAAGTACGTATTCAGAATGACCATTAGAAAATTTGTCTTTGCTTGGAGGTTGCAGTGAGCCGAGATTGCGCCACTGCACTCCAGCCAGGGGGACAGAGTGAGACTCTGTCTCAAAAAAAAAAAAAAAAAAAAAAAAAAGGAAGAAGAGGAAAAGAGAGGAAAGGATAAAGAAAAGAAGAGAAAAGAAAGGAAAAGAAAATTTGTTTTTGTTCATAATCTTTAATTCAAATAACATTAAAGAAAGATGTAAAATTTTAAGGTTTATCAAAAGGAGACATGAGCTTTAAAAAAGGTAGAGAAAAACAAGATTACAATAATATGTTATCTATCTTTTATTTTCCAATAAAAAAGATAGGTTTCCTTAAAATTATGCTAAAACGTTTTTGAGTACTAGGTACAAGGCACTGCTGGAAATACAAAGATGAGTAAGGCCTGGTTTCTACCTTTAAGGAGCTTATATACTATTTGAGGAGACAATTACGTCAAATGAGATAGCCTGTAGCAAAGTTCAGCTTGCTCTGGGAGCATAGAGAACCTGGGGAAGTTTTCCTGGGAGAAGGACATCTGGATTAGCTGATGGAAAATGAGTGATGTGCTGAGCAAGGAAGGAAATGCATCTCAGGATAAGAGATGCACAAGGAAAGACAAGGAGGTGCTTGATGTGTCTGGGGAAACAGCGAGAAGCTGGAGCAGAGTGTCCAAGCATGGGGGAGGCAGTGTGAAATAGGACAGTGCTTCTAAAACTGTGGTTTGGGGACCCTTGGGGTCCCTGAGACTCTTTTATGGGGTCCTTGAGGTCAAAATCGTGCCTAGATGAAAGATCCATTCAAAGCACACAGTGGATTTTAATATAACAGGCAGTTCATTGACATAATTCAGATCCCGCATTGCAGTTGAACTTTAAAAATCTGTACCCACTTGTTGAGTCTTCATGCAGAGTCAAAGAAGAATATCCACAACTATACAAAAAGACTATTAAAATATTCAACCCTTTTCTAACTAGGTAACTGCATGAAGCTGATATAACTCATGTACTCAAACAGTGTATCCCAAAAGGTTAAATACAGAAGCAGACACGAGACTCCATCTGTACTCTGGCCAGACATTAAAAAGATTTATAACATTGTAAAACAATGCTACTTTTTTACTTCTTTGTTTTGTACAATATAGTTATTTTTATTAAAACATTATTTATGTTACCATAAAATGAGTTTACTAAATTTTAAAATTAATTAGCAAGCATTCTTCCCTCAGTTTTAATTTTTAATATGGCTAATAGAGATAGTGATAATCTATACATACATGCACAAAAAAGGCTTTGGGGTCCTCTAATTTTTAATAGTATGTAAAAGTCATCAAAACAGAAGCTTGAGAAGTACTGGTTTAGGATGAGGCCAGATTGTAGAAAGACTTGTGAACTAGACTGGGATTTTGGAACTTTATTCTAGGGTATTTGGGTCAGTGACTAAGAATTGTAATTTGTTTTAAATTGAATTCTTCAGTGTGTGAGAATAATATTCATTTTTTTTGCAGTGCTACTTTTTCACTGTGGAGTTTGGTCTGTGTAAACAAGATGGACAGCTAAGAGTCTTTGGTGCTGGCTTACTTTCTTCTATCAGTGAACTCAAAGTAAGAGTTGCAAATCTTTGTATATAATCATATTCACCTAATACAATTGATAAAACCTGAAATAGTTTTTGGTTTTGAACAAGAGCTTACTATGGAAAATACTTGGGGGTGTCACTAATCATTACCTGAATGTATTTTTCTCTATTTCCCAATTATATATTATATAATATAATCCAAATGTGTGTATGTATATATATACACACACATATATAAATCAGAATTTTATAAGGGCATCTATGGGGAACAGCAAGCTACTTCTTTTGCTGGAGTATACTGTGGGTTGAATAGCGCTGTGGAAAATAAGTTTGGAATTGTAGGTTGGGCCATTGCATTAGTAATACACACACACATGAACTATTTTGATGTATTTCTGATATATATGAAATGGTATGTATATAATATATTTTAAATAAGAAGTGTTTTAAAGTCTTTGCTTACAAAGTCTTGCTGTTTCCTCACCATTTCTGATATACTAGCAATAACTTCTATAATTTCTAGGGAATTCTTTGAGATTTATTATTCATTCAATGAATAAATAAACTCATGTTTGTTGAGTAATGAATGTGTGTGAAACACCATCCAAGGTACTATCTTGCTTTCAGGGAGCACTTGATGGTGGGTATACGAGTCATACACAGGAATAACTAGTGCTGGGTAGAAAGTAGGTGACATAATACAGGAATAAGTAAGTAAAGATCCTTGGGTGACTTTTACACAAAGAAGAGAGGAAGAACAAAGCCATGGAGAGGATCTTGGGGGCATTTACAGGGAAGAGCAAGCCATTTCTTTTGCTGGAGTGTACTGTGGGTTGAATAGAGCTATAGAAAACAAGTTTGGAATTGTAGATTGGGGCCATTGCATTAGTAATATGTTTAGAGGTGTGCCAGTATGAAAATAGATATTATTCTTTGATTCACTGACTCTTTGTCTTCTAGCATGCACTTTCTGGACATGCCAAAGTAAAGCCCTTTGATCCCAAGATTACCTGCAAACAGGAATGTCTAATCACAACTTTTCAGGATGTCTACTTTGTATCTGAAAGCTTTGAAGATGCAAAGGAGAAGATGAGGTACAGTATATCTTCTTCATGCCTTCATTTTCTTCAGCAAGAGATCAGCCCCGTGATGGTAACAAGTCACAGAAGTAAGCAGCTAGATAATTTGAAGTCCACAAGGAGCCTTCTGTCTGTAACACATCTTCCTTTCATAACAAGTATCTAGAGTATGTTGTGTATAAGGATTTTGCATAGTTGCAAATATGTATCAGATACATTGAGAAATTGTTTTCTTTCCAGTTCTTCAAATCACAAAGTTTAGTAGTTGAATAGGGAAAATAAATGATATGCAAATTACTATATAACAGCATGGAAAGTGACAAGAGCCTTGGAGAGATACAGATGAAACATTGTTCTGCATTTTATGCAAGAGCAATTCATTTCAGGTGGACGAACAGGGTACTCTTGATGTTATTTGAGAAAGGACTTGAAGGGTAGGTAATATTTAGATATATTAAGTTTTAGGCTGAGAGATAGCAAGAAAAAAGGTCAGGATGTTGAGAAATATAGGAGATACGTACAACGTAATCAAAGCTACGCTTTATTAATCAGCTAAGTGTGTGGTTAAGAAAGGAGGATATTGGAGGCAGAGAAACTTTTTAGAAGATTCTTGGAACACTTCAGGTGAAAACAAATGCCTGAACTAAGACAGAAGTAGTAGGAAAGGAAAAGACTTTCGAAGCAGAATCAATGAGACAACATTGAGTGGAAGCGGTCATGAGGTCACACTGTGATGATGGGGATCGATAGGGGTTGAAATCATAGTTCTCATCTTTCAGAGAAACCATTAGTTGGGGAGTTAGGCCATTCGCGAAACCAAATAATAATACTAGCAGGGATTCCTCTAGCATAAATGGCAACTTTATGCAAATTAGAAAAGGGAATCCCCTCTGTGTAGACCAGGTGGATTACCAGTTGGATTTCAGCTGCTACTCATGTATAGTTGTCCTCAGCTGCATATTTATCCCTAGGAGTCCTGGGCATGATTGTTCTTGGAGGTGCCAAATGGGAGGTTCAAACAGTGGTTTGATAAAGGAGGCAGAACTTTAATGCTTGAAAAAAGGGCAGAATTTAGGTCATTTGAAAGGAGCCTAGAGGGAAACATTCTAAGCAGAAAAAATCTACATGTGCAGGAGGTAGGACCATTCCTAGTCTATTTTGGGGTACGTGAGTATGTGTGCGTCTGTATGTGTTATATAAACACACAGGTTACATGTGTGGGTAGGTATAGTTATGTAAGGCATGGCTGAGGGATCTGTTACTATGTGGTCAAGTGTTGTAATGAAACAGTTTTATGTCTACTGATAAAACTACAATAATTGGTCTCCTTACTCTAGTCAAGAGATGTATATAGTAATAAATGATTAATAAATCCATGTATGGGATCTTTCCCTAGTGATACCAGGGATTTATGACTACTTTAGAAAATAGTTATAAAATAGTTATAACTACTTTAGGTTTCCCACTTGTGTGGGATTCCAGGGGGCCTCTGCAAATGCAGTGTAGAGAAGTAGGTCAGATTGGTTGCATGCATATCTAACAAAAATTTGTCTTTTGCCTAGTATGTGAAATAGATTCTGTTGTTTGGTTTTCATCATTCACTCCCTAGAAATTGATTGTCTTCTATTTGTTTTCTTAAATAGAGAATTTACCAAAACAATTAAGCGTCCATTTGGAGTGAAGTATAATCCATATACACGGAGTATTCAGATCCTGAAAGACACCAAGAGCATAACCAGTGCCATGAATGAGCTGCAGCATGATCTCGATGTTGTCAGTGATGCCCTTGCTAAGGTCAGCAGGAAGCCAAGTATCTAACAGTAGCCAGTCATCCGGGAACATTTGAGCATCAACTCGGAGGCCTCTGGGTCATCTCTTGCTTTTCTTGAAAACCTGATCTTGGAGGGACAGCATCTTCTGGCCAAACAATATTATCGAACCCCACTCCTTAATGAATCGCTGGTCTTTGAAAATTTGTACCTGGATATTCTATTTACCACTTATTTTTTTTGTTTAGTTTTATTTGTTTTTTTTTTTTTGTGATAACAGCTTTAGTGAGACAATTTATATACCAAACAAGCCATACAAGCCACTGACCACCCATTTTTAATAGAGAAGTTGTTTGACTGAATAAATAGATCTAATCTCAGCCTAACTCTATTTTCCCCAATCATCCTTGAGTAAAATGACCCTTTATGATCGCTTAGAATACCTTGAGGAGTATTATGGCGCTGACTCATATTGTTACCTGAGATTCCCTTATTTCTAAAGTATCTGTTACTTATTGCTGAATTTGTGCCAAGCTCAATCACATTCACACTAAAATTTAACAGGAGACCCAGCTGTCTTTGTTGCCAGCATGAGCAAAAGTATAGAGGCCTTTGCACATGGAGGATACCTAGTAAAGAGCAAGTAGTCTAGTTTCAAGTGTAGTATCTTGTAGGGAAATGGGAGTAACTAAGCCTGGAAAGGTTGAATGGGGCATAATCATTAAGACTAGGCTAAGAATTTGAGACTTTATTTTTTAGGCATTAGGGAGCTCCTTCCCAAGTGACTATCTTCCTTGAAACTTTGTTTTCTTTCAATGACATCACATGATACTGGTTTTATTCTAGACTATCTATCCTACTCATGGGTCCAAGGGAAACTTAGTGGAGATGCAACTTGCATGAGGCTGTACTCAGACATTGGTCCTAGGTATTATAATGGGATTGTCCCCAGATTAACAGGAAGCATTGTTATCAGAGGGAAGGTTCAAACTGAGATAGGTAAGAGAAGCACAAAGCAAAAGATAGAAAAACAGTGCTGAGTACTTTATTTCTAAGGTATAAGGTGAGGCCATAAACAGAAAGGCATGCAATGAGAGTAGAGGCTGCAGAAAAGGGGAGGAAATAGAATGTCAGAAGGTCAAGAAGAGCGGTTTAGGACTGAGACTGTAAGTAACGCAATGATTGAAAGGAATGGTTTTTATGCAGAGTCAGCTGTGTAGCACAGGGAGTAAGCAGTCCTGTTATAAATGGGTGAAGCTGAACTCCAAAATACAAGCCTATGTCTCTTTAATTGGCCCCTCCCTCTAGTCACTAAATGAAGATGTTCTTCAAGTTTCTGTCTTTGCACTTCTACTCCTTTTGCCATCTCTTCATGGGGAATGTCACCCAGATACATGACTTCAGTTCTTATCTATTTGCAGTTATAACCCTGACATCTTTCTTGAATTTTTTTCCCCCTTAATTCCAACTAACTCCTGGATGTCTATGTAGATGTCTCATAATTTAGGCCAATGCTGTACAACTTCATGTGGCACCATCCACATAGAATGAATAGAGGTTGTTCAATATGGCAGCCCTGTCAAGCATCTCAAATTGAACAGGTCTATAAAGGAACTCAGAATCACTTGAATGTCACAGTCCATCAGCTTCCTCTCCCAGTAATTTAATTTGCATTAATGGTATATTAAACGTCATATTTTCAATCATTTTCACGTTTAGTCAGCTACTTAAAAATAGGCTTTTTTTCACATAAATAAATCATATACCATTTAACATGTTTTATTTCAACAGACTGCTAGATCTTTTAGTACTTCTTTGTCCTCAAAATAAATTATAAAAAAACTTTGTATTTCATATCATATTATATAAGAAATATAATTTTGAAGAATAATTCATGCTGTTTTAAATTTTTACATTGTTTGTACATTTTAATAGCTAATCAACTCTTAAGTGTATATTTGATGGTAAATAGATGCTAGCTAATCTGGAATCATTTGAAATATTGATCATCTGATTTATAGTTTAGTTCCAAGGAAATCTATTGTAAGCAAATCATAATAGATAGCAAATCTTAGAACATGTAGAAAAAAAGAAATTAAAAAACAGATAGCAAATAACACAAATTATGCATACTATGTGTGATTATTTTCATACAACTTTGATAATGGTGAAGAATCATACTTACTAAATTTTGAAATGAAGATGTTTATTTAAAATCACTCTATGACTAAAGCACATGAGAATAAATGTTAAAGGCACAGCCTTATAATTCACAACTTTAGAAACATGGAATTTTTTTTTTTTTTTTTTTTTTTTAGATGTAGTTGCCCAGGCTGGAGAGTGCAGTGGTGTGATCTCGGCTCACTGCAAGCTCCGCCTCCCGGGTTCATGCCATTCTCCTGCCTCAGCCTCCTGAGTAGCTGGAACTACAGGCACCTGCCACCATGTCTGGCTAATTTTTTTGTATTTTTAGTTGAGACGAGGTTTCACCGTGTTAGCCAGGATGGTCTCGATCTCCTGACCTCGTGATCTGCCTGCCTCGGCCTCCCAAAGTGGTGGGATTACAAGTGTGAGCCACCGCACCCGGCCAAACAATGGAAATTTTTAATGATGGATTTCAGTTCTTCTCACCTCTGGGTATTTGTAATATTTGGTAACTCAGGAGTTCTGAGAGTCTTAGAATTTTCATGCATTTTAAATATATGTCTTCAAAGCACCTAGGAATATGTAAATAGTTACCCAAATGTGAGAACAGAATTGAACTAAAAGCTTCATATATATATATATATATATATATATATTTTTTTTTTTTTTTTTTTTTTTAGATGTAGTTGCCCAGGCTGGAGAGTGCAGTGGTGTGATCTCGGCTCACTGCAAGCTCCGCCTCCCGGGTTCATGCCATTCTCCTGCCTCAGCCTCCTGAGTAGCTGGAACTACAGGCGCCTGCCACCACGCCCGGCTAATTTTTGTATTTTTAGTAGAGATGGGGTTTCACCATGTTGGCCAGGCTGGTCTTGAACTTCTGACCTCAGAAGATCCACCCACCTTGTCCTCCCAAAGTGCTGGGATCGCAAGCATGAGCCACCATGCCCAGCCGGTTAATAATTCTTAATCAGTGAATCATTGTTCAAAGACATAGTTAATATTCTCATGACTTTTTAAGGACGCTTAAAAGCTGACCTTCAGAATGCCTACATTTCTTTACCTACATATTTTGCCATTTGGAGTTATACAAGTAGTAATGACACACCAAAATGTACATAATTATTGTTAGTTTTTAAGTTGGCTTCCAAATTCAAAAAAGAAAAAAATCCTGAATTCTCTAAAGGAATATATGATAGAGTCCATATATTAATTCATAGGAAGTGTTTAAGGTACTATGGTCTATTTTGGTCTAATCTTTGTTTTACTATATAATATACATTTATGATTTACAAGTTTGTTATTCAGTGCGATAATAAATGAACACAAAATTTATGTTCTCAACCAATATTTACTTTTTCCCAAACATATGTTAAAAATTGATTTAAACTTATATTAGCAATTTTATTAGTTTAGGAAATCCATTATATCTTATACTTCTTAAAAAGCCTATGCATATGAGATAGAAGCCAAACACATCTGGAGCCTGGTAACCACTCTTCAGAGTTCTTGGTAAAGTCTTAGTGTTATGTTCCTGTCGACGAAAAGAGTCAAACACACTAAAGTATTTGAAGAGATTTATTCTGAGCCAAATATGAGTGACCATGGCCCATGACACAGCCCTTAGGAGACCCTGAGAACATGTGCCCAAGGTGGTCAGCGTGCCGCTTGGTTTTATACGTTTTAGGGAGACATGAGACTTCAGTCAAATATATTTATAAGGTACATTGGCTCAGTCCAGAAAACTGGGATAATTGAAAGTGTTAGGTGGGAGGCTTCCAGATTATAGGTAGATTTAAAATTTTTCTAATTGGCAATTAATAGAAAGGAATGTCTGGGTTGCTGTATGAGTTTGCGGAGACCAGTTTTATCATGCAGGTGAAGCCTCCAGATGGCAGGCTTCCAAGAGAATAGACTGTCAATTTTTCTTATCAGACTTAAGGTCTGTGTTGATATTAATGCTGGAGAGCTATAAGGAGGCATGTGTGTCACCCCCACTTCCAGTCATGGCCTGAGTCAGCCTTTTAGGTTACATTTTAGAGTGCCCTGGCCTAGAAGAAAGTCCATTCAGATGGTTGGGGGGGCCTTAGAATTTTATTTTTGGTTTACACTCCTCATCTGTAAAATGCACTAAGTCTACTATACTGGATTATTGGAGAAGTTATGCTGCAAGAGGACTTTGCAAAAAACAAAAAACAAAAAAACAAAAAACCCTCCTCATTTTCCACATGTAAAGAATTATTAATACAGTCACTCTCTTAACAGATATTCCCCCTTAGCTTCTGGATGATTTTATCTTCCACAAGAGGGGATTAATTTTTGCTTCTAGTAGGCAGTATATAATGGCTTGGTAAAGTCTTAGTCCAGTTAGGGATTGAGCCAAAGAGAAGTTGAGCTTCAGTCTTTGTGAGGGCTGTTCTATTTCCAGTTCACCTTGACTTTCAGGGTGTAG
Organism: Mandrillus leucophaeus; assembly: GCF_000951045.1. NCBI lineage: Eukaryota > Metazoa > Chordata > Mammalia > Primates > Cercopithecidae > Mandrillus > Mandrillus leucophaeus. Next base: position 615,238 of record NW_012104477.1, read on the forward strand.
CCCTTTAGGGATCTCAAGAGAAAACTATGGGTGTGTACCAGGGCTTCTCCTTGGGGGCTCTGGACTCCTACTTTTGTCCCCTCCTTCATGTCCACCATTCCCTCCTCCCATCCCTACCCTATGAGATTGCTAAAGGTACTGTTCAGCTTCTTAGTTGTTGATTTCAGTCAAGATTCTTAGCCTCCAAGACATTGCTTAGTAATTAGCAAGTGCTTCAAGGAGAAAAGTAGTGCCAAATATAATCTCTCAGCTTTCAGATCTTGGCCCTTCAAGTTCTTGCTGCTTTGATAGCTCTCCAATGACTTGAAATAGATTTTAAAAATATTTTCTGTCAAATTTTCTAGTTGTTTTTTTGTGACAGAAAAGGTTTGCAGCTAGCTAATCTCCCTTTATCAAAAGTAGAAAACTGACCTTGAAGTAAATAACTTCTTTGAGCCTCAGTTTTCTCATCTATAAAACAATGATCCTGGCCAGGCAAGGTGGCTCACACCTGTAGCCCTAGCTACTTGGGCGGCTGAGGCAGGAGGATCACTTAAGCCCAGGAGGTAGAGGCTGCAGTAAGCCATTATCGTGCCACCTGCACTGGGCAACAGAGGGAGACCCTGCCTCAAAAAAACAAAATAAAATAAAATAATAATCCTAACAGCATTTATCATACTAGTATTATTGGGATGATCAAATAAAATAATCCAATGGGAAAAATTTCCTAATCTTTATGGTGCAGAGATGCAATCTGTATGTTCCCAAATACTTTATATTTTCCTCTTTTGGGGAGACAAGGCATCTGAAAGTAAAGCCATTAAATGGTTTAAATCTAGTCCCATTCAAGAACTGCAATTCATCCAGGCTGCTCATGGGAAGAACTAGGCAGTGGCGAGTACATAGTTGAAATAGTTGCAACATCTCAACACTTCCAATAAATTATATTAAGGGATATGACATAATAATATAACTGTAGGTTAGTTAAAATATTGATGCTTGTACATTCAAGGAGTGGAGTCAGAAAACAACTATATTCTTCCAGACCTCTCTCTATTAAAACTGGCTCTGTAGGTAGTTCTTCCTTGCCCTGCTGGATGAAATCTCAGATTGCTGCCTGAGTTTTCTGCTTGTTCACACATAATAAAAAGTCCTTAGCTCCTAATTTTCATTTCTCTCTCTCTCTCTCTCACACACATACTCTCTGTCTCTCTCTCTTTCAATATTTAAAAAGGCTAGTCCTGTGGAAAAACTTCAATAAAACAAACTTTAAGGTTGAAACTTTTTCCCTCCTCTAGAACTGAGAAAGGAGTGGGTGTGCTTAGTTTCTTCATTTCCTTGTCCCTTGTTAGTTAGTGGATGCCTGGGACTCCTCCAGGGTTGGGGAGATGTAGAGGGGAGGAGAAGTAAGGAGGAGAAAAGTTCTTTTTGGTCTGATACTGTTGTGAGTTGGCATCAGTGTTTTCTGTACTTGGTAAGTATTTCATGCTGACATTTTCTTGTGGGCGTTTTGGAAGACCTTCCTACCTTCTTATTTCTTGGGATTTCTTGATGTGGGTAAATGTATCTCTGTGGGCTGTTAAATTCATTTTCCTCACCCTCAAGGAATCTAGTGATTGACTCTCCTGTGGGTGTCACTTCACCCTTCCAGAAATTCTCTTGGACAAGGTCTAAGACCATCCCCCAGTCAGTTTGTTCATGTATGGGAAATGGACAGTTTTTATTTTGAAAAACTCTGGGTGTGAAAGACCTCCCCAAAGCATCAGTTTGTCTTCGCTCAGCTATTAGAGCGGATATCCAGCCACAAGCCCTTGTATTTCTCAGAACAGATTGGACAGAAGCCTGTCTGGCTCCTAATCTAGAGGGATGCATACCAAGCTCTCTCAGGGACCCAGCTAAACTAACTTTCCTTAGACATGAGATGGGTGAGACCCACACCACATTGATAATTGTGGTCACATATCCTACTAGAATTTTCTCTGGTCTCTCAACCTTTTTGGTAGACTGAAAGTCATACACTGGTTTCTAGACAGTTGCGTTGCAGTCCTGCTTTGGTGGTCTTGCACCTTATTTTATGATATAGAAGTAACTGGCATTTGTTGCTCAGCCAAAACTTGTTGCGGGAAGTCAGGGACCCCAAATGGAGGGACCGGCTGGAGCTGCAGCAGAGGAACATAAATTGTGAAGATTTCATGGACATTTGTCAGTTCCCAAATAATACTCTTATAATTTCTTACACCTGTCTTACCTTAATCTCTTAATCCCGTTGTCTTTGTAAACTGAGGATGTACGTCACCTCAGGACCACTATGACAATTGTGTTAACTGAACAAATTGATTGTAAAACATGTGTGTTTGAACAATATGAAATCAGCGCACCTTGAAAAGGAACAGAGTAACAGCGATTTTCAGGGAACAAGGGAAGACAACCATAAGGTATGACTGCCTGTAGGGTCGGGCAAAATAGAGCCATATTTTTCTTCTTGCAGAGAGCCTGTAAATGGACATGCAAGTAGGGAAGATATCGCTAAATTCTTTTCCTAGCAAGGAATATTAATAATTAATACCCTGGGGAAGGAACGTATTCGTGGGGGGAGGTCTACAAACGGCCACTCTGGGAATGTCTGTCTTACGCGGTTGCAATAAGGACTGAGATATGCCCTGGTCTCCAGCAGTAACCTCAGGCTTACTAGGGTGGGGAAAAACCCCATCCTGGTAAATTTGAGGTCTGACTGGTTCTCTGCTCTCGAACCCTGTTTTCTGTTGTTTAAGAGGTTTATCAAGACAATACGTGCACTGCTGAACATAGACGCTTATTAGTAATTCTGCTTTTGCTCTTTGCCTTGTGATCTTTGCTTTTGCCCTTTGCCTTGTGATCTTTGTTGGACCCTTACCGGGAGTTTCTGATTTTGCCCTTATCCTGTTTCCTCAGAAGCATTTGATCTTTGTTCTCCTTTTTGCCCTTTGAAGCATGTGATCTTTGTGACCTACTCCCTGTTCACACACCTCCTGCCCTTTTGAAATCCTTAATAAAAACTTGCTGGTTTTACAGCTTGGGGGGCATCATGGTCCTACCGATATGTGACGTCACCCCCAGTGGTCCAGCTGTAAAATTCCTCTCTTTGTACTCTTTCTCTTTATTTCTCAGCCGGCCAACACTTGTGGAAAATAGAAAGAACCTATGTTGAAATACTGGGGGCAAGTTCCCCCAATAAAAACTGAGTGGGGAAGAGTCCCATTTTTACATCTTGTTACACATGCTAGCAAGAAATGGTCAGCGCAAAAAAGTCCACTCATAAGAGAGTCAGCAAGCATGGTATAGCTCCTGCACATTCAGATCCCTAGAGAATGAAGAGCTGTTTTATCTCTCCAAAGTTGGCATTTTTCTTGGTATGGTCATCGACATTCTCCAGATGCCACACGTTGGAGGGAGAAAGGTGAGGGCTGCCCTCAAGTAGTCTTACAGGCAGAAATTCCTAAGAGTGGATGGAGTGAAAGAACAGGAAAGAACAGTGTAAGAGCTCACTAAGACACTTCCCAGAAGCCCAGGCGTGAAGGGCGGTGAGTGCTGGAGGCCCCTGTCAGCAGAGGGGCCAAGTGCTACCGAATGTGGATGATCATCTTTAATGTGACCCCATGTGTTCTGTATTCCTGATACCAGTGCCATATTTTCCTTCAGATAAATTGAACTTAACTCCCACCAGCAACACGACGCTGTCTGAGAAAAGCCATTTTATATGGAAATGTTCGTTGGGTGACGATTATCCAGTATTATTAATCGAATGAGCTCAGGGCCGTGCCCGGAGCGCCGAGGCTGCCCCAGCAGGAGTCCACGCTAACGAGCCTCCCCCATTCAGCGTCGTGAGGCGCGGGTTCCCGCTCCATGCCAGGTGCAGAGGGCGACACTGGCGACGTGCCACTCCACTCGCCTCCCAAGGCGCCCCCTCAGATGTTTGCGAACGCACATCAAAGCAGGCTCAAGACAATTGCTCCTGAGATGCCCGGCAGGACCCTGCCCTACCCGTCAGGCTCCATTTCTTGTTCCCGCAAATGGTGATGCCATCCCTGCCCTGTCAGCCCCTCTGGGCTGTCGTAGGCCTCCAAGGAGACAAAAACACGAAGGAGCTTTGTGAACTGTGGCGCGCAGTGCACCTGTATGAAACATGAAATTATGACTAAAAATAAAGAGTACGAGGGGGAGGAGCGAGAGGCTGAGAGGCCCAGCGCGACAGGAGGCTGCAGGCGGAGACGCTGCGAGCGCCGCCGGGGCGGGCTGACTGGGAGGCGGCTCCGGGTTTGTCATCCGGCCCCGCCCACCACTGGTCCCCGAAGGCCCGAGGGCGCGTCCGCACCCCCTCTCCTGGCCCGCGGGCCCCTTCCCACCACAGATCCCTCCCGGCGCCCGCCCCATTCGCGACGCAGGTCCCGCCCCTGCGCCCGGGCTCCCGCTCCCACCCCTCCCCGGCAGGCCCCGCCCTCGTGCGGTCCCTCCCGGAAGCGCCGGCAGAGCGACCTCGCATGGAGCGCGAGCCCAGCGCCTCAGAGGCCGCCCCCGCGGCGGCCGTGCTTTTCGCCTGGGTACGTGACTCCGCCCCCGAGCCAGGGCCAGCTGAGGGGCGCCGAGACGTGGGAGCTCCTGGCCGCGGCTTGGGCAGTTCAGGGGCTGGGTGGCCGAGGTCCGAGCCGGGCTCTGGGTTGGAGGATCCTGGGCTGGGAGCAGGGGAGGAGCGGGCGGGGAGGGAAGGGTCTTTGCGGTCGACTTAGGGGCCTGCCGGCTGGCGGGGCTGGAGCCGGAGGGGCTGTGGCGCTGCGGGAAGAACCTGCCTCGGGGCAGAGCGTCTGGTTCCGCGAGAGCCCTCCAGCCCGCATAGCGCCTGGAAGATAGCGCGAAGGGCTCGGTGGAGAGGATCGCCCGGTCCCAGAGCCCCGTGGGGCCACCTGTGCCCCTCACCCTCCTGATGCCTGAAGGAGGGAGGCCGTGTCCCAGCCTGGCGAGTGCATCCTTTGGATGTGAGGCCTGCGGTGTTTGGCCGCGCACAAGGCACAGACCCTACCTATTTGCTGATACTCTGCTGTGACCTGTCTTGGGGGAGTTGGGCTGCTGTTGGTTTGACGGGAGCATTGGGAGAGACAGGGTCATCTTGATGTGTGTTTGGGAGACAGGAGGTTTCGTGCACAGGAGCGTGGCAGGTGGCCGACCAGCATGCACAGGAATGAGCAGTCGCTGCGTCTTGTGCTTCTTCATAGCACGTATCACAATTTTAATGATGTGTATAATTTATTATTAACGTCAGTCTCTCTGGCTAGAAAGTAAGTGTGGTGAGAGTAGGTGCTGTACCTGTCTTGTTCACAGTGTCTCTCTTGGTGTCTGGCACTTTGTAGGTCCCCAGGAAATACTTGTTGACGAATGAGTAAACGAGTATCCGTGTGCCTACCCATGTGCTGGTGTTGGGGAAATACACATGAGTGAAATACACATGAGTGAGAGACTTCCAGTTCTTGTGTTGGGTGAGAGCAAAAGTATAACCTGCATTGCTGTTAAAATCAGTGTTAATTGACCATTTTTTAAAGAAGTAATGATCAGTACAAGGCGGCACTTGTTGAATGTGGTGCTACAGTTTGGCAGGAGGGAGAGCATGGCCTGTGGTAGTCTGGCTGGCTGGGCGTCTTTGAGGTGGCCCGGGAGCTGGGGGATTGAATATGTGCTGTCTCTGGCTTTTTCCAGGCAGGAGACTGGCGTCTGTGTGGACAGAGGAAACATCAGGCAGAAACAAACCTTTAATATTCGGCCTTGTCTGTACTGAAACAGTATGTCTGTAAAATATGTTTAATAGGTTGTTGACACCCTTCTGCTGTGTTTGGAGAACTGGTGGTGTGTTTTTGCTGCTGCATAATCTGAAACTGTGGGCGTGTGTTGGCCGGCTAGGGCTACCATAACAAAATACCACACAATAGAGGCTTAAACAACAGAAATTTATTTTCTCACAGTTCCAGAGGCTAGAAGGCCAAGATCAAGGTGTGAGTAGGTTTGGTTTCTCCCAAGGCCTCTCTCTGGCTTGCAGATGTCTGCCTTCTCACTGTGTCCTCACATGGCTTTTTTCACTGTGTCCTCACATGGCCTTTTCTGTGTGTGTTAGCATCCCTGGTGTCTCTTCTTTTGAGGACACCAGTTATATTGGATTAGGGCCCCACCCTTATGACCTCATTTAACCTTAATTGCCCCTTTAAAGGCCCTCTCTCCAAATACAGTAAGGTACTAAAGGTTAGGGCTTCAACATGTGAATTTTGGGGGAATAAAGTTCAGTTCACAGTTACCTTGTTAGGGGTGTGTGTGTGTGTGTGTGTGCGCACGCATGCATACACGTGCATGTGTGATATGTCTGGAGTGTTTGTAAGGAAGAAAGGCAAACAACAGTTGTAATAGGTTGTGTTAAATTTCCCTTCATCTTGCTTTATCCTGGATTTAGGGCCTCTCCCAGCATTGCAAAAATTGGTACCATAATTTGAACCGCAGAGTGCCCATGTGTCATATTACTTTTCTCCCAGGTGTTCAGCAGCCTTGCACCCCTGGTAATGGGACAGCCACGGAGATCTCAGGGCTGACCAAGAAATACTGTGTGTGTATACTCTATATTCCCCTTCATGTTGAGCGACAGTCTTTCACAGGGTCTTACATTCATTCACCATATAAATGCATGTACATCTTCTTCGGGCCAGCACAGTTTCAGATGCAGGGGAAACAGCAGTGAGCAAAGCAGAGTTCCTGCCCTCCTGGAGTTTAGTTTCTAGCAGAGGAGGTGTACAGTAAACAAGTAGACATATATAATGTAACATCAAGAAGTGGCGTGAAGAAAAATAAAGCAGAAAATGAGTGATATGGGGATGCTATTTTAGATAAGGTCATACAGTTAACCACCTGCCAGGTAAGCTCTGGGATGGTTCACTGTATGTTCTTTTTTTTATTTTTTCTTAGAGACACAGTAAGGTACAGTAAAAGGTACAGGGCTTCAGACTTTTTGCCTATCCAGATGTAACTATGGAAAGTTACTTAACCTCTCTGAGCCTTAGTTTCTTCCTCTGTGAAATGGGAGTAATAATGTCCTTCTTAGTTGTGAGGATTAAAGGTGAATGCGCAGTATGGAGAGAAGCACTCAGTAATTGGTAGCTAATAATTGCCCCATGTGGGCTCCTGGGACTTATGCCCCTGCTATGGCTTACTCTTCCATCTTTGAGTTCTTACAGCCCAGGATGGCTGTGAAATAGACTACAAGGGGAAGGATTATATATGTATGTATGTATGTATGTAAGTATGTCTGTATGTATTTGTTGTAATTATTTTACATCACCTTTCCTCATTCAGGTGTCTTCAAAAACAAATATATTTAAAATATTTTACTTCTCATCTCCAGGAAGAATCAGCTAGGAGTAGATACTTCAATAAATTATAAAGATTTCTGAAATCTTAGTAAGATTCTCTCTGCAGGTCCACAATCTCTTATCTTCAATTCTGAATACAAAAAGCTCTGAAAATCCAAAACTTACTGGACATAAGGCCATTTATAGTATTTGGCCACTTCTTATGAATATTTGTACTTTTTAATGCAGAAAGATTATTGTTTTGCTTATAGGCTGCTGTCCCTGGACCTTGCATCAGCATATATGACATGTATACTGTATTACTTTTCTAAAAGCTGTAAAATTCTGAATCTGAAATACATCTGACTGTAAGCATTTCAGATTAGGGATTATGGACCTTTTTTGTATAATAATAATAATAATAGACATATTGCCTGTCAAGGGGAAATCTGTCCCCTTACTGGAATCTCACCATGTGAATCTTGGAGCCACATAGCACTGAACTTGAAAAGGCCCTTAGAGATCATTGCCAACCTCTTTCACTGTACAAATGAAATAATGACGTACCTTGCTTTAAGGCACAAAATCCTTAGCCAACTTTGATTCCAGAGTTGTTGTCAGTTTTCCCATTATGGGTGTGGGGAGGAGGAACAAGAACTAATTCCAGGATGTTGCCCTCCCATTTTGATGCTGTTTCTCCCTCATTTTTTTCTTTTCTTAACTTCCCTAGGTAGTTAGCTTTTATCAGAAGGAACCCCTGTGCTGCCTCCCAAAGGCAATACGTGGGGGCTGGAGCATAAGAAGGGGAAGATGAGGAATATCACTGGCTGAGTTGTGGGTGCTTAGGACTCTTCTCATATGGAAATCGTGGTGTTCTGAGGATGGGGCCTCCATCTAAATATGGGTTGCATATAACAGCCGGTAAGAATGATCCTATCAGGTCATTTCCTCTTTGGTCAGTTTCCCACTTGACAAAGGAAGGGTAAGATTTACATTCCCAAATGCTCCAAAGTCCTTCAGTGAGCGAATTATTATTATTTTTCTTTTCAGATTTTGGGGAAGGGATTTAAGGAGGGAAGAAAGGAGATGGGGTGAGAGTGTTTCTAAGTCTGAAACTATCTGTCCTGAGCTGTCCCCATGATTACTCAAGGACAAGGGGAGACAGTTTTGCCCACAGCTCCAGAGACACAGATAACACAGGAATGACCTTCATTTTTCTTCATGCTGGCCCCTGTAGGGGTCTGTGAGCAGCTTCTACTGGAACTTTGTTTGGATTCTGTGTCCATATTTATAATTTATTTGAAATGTGCTGGATAGCGTTCTCTTTTAGGGGCTGAAGTTCAGCTAGGGAAAGCAGTGAGGTGGCATGGGACGTGGGTGTAGGGGGAGGGAGTAAGGAGAGATATGAGATACTCCTGCCAAGGACTCGAGGCTCAGAACTCTCTCTAGAGAAGACAAGGCCCTCCTCCTCAAGAGGCTGTCTTGTTCTCAGTCAGAAGAACCTTGATTTAGGATATGGCCTCTCTTTTCATGGCCACTCTAAGAGGAAAGACTACTTTACCCCATTACCTCTAGAGGGTTGGGCTAGGCCAAGGACCTCATAGGACTCATGCCCCCACAACCATGACTGGCATTGCTGCTTTGCCTTCTGGGGCCTGAGGTAGAAAAAAGTGTGGGTTCTTCAGCTGCTGCAGGAGGCCAAGAGGCAGGTCATTTGTCCTTTGCCCCAGTAAATTAAGCCTGCCAGGGTACCTACCTAGGAACTTTCCTGGATGTGAATTTCCTCCACTATTATGGTCGTGAGTCTCTTACTAATGGTATTACAGATCAGGGGTCAGGAGACGGTGTTACATGTTGTTTTCTGGTGCTTGTTATTATATATTTGAATAAACAGTGCTGTGAGTATTTGCCATGAAGGAGCTAATTTTTTTTTTTAAGAATGAGCTTAAGAAATCTCATTTGTTATAGCCTCTGAGAGATACGTCAGGGTGAGAAAGATAGAGACAGGTAAATAGACATTGACAGTCGCGGTTCCCAAACTTTTTCATCTTTGGCTTATTCATCCGTAGGGTGCAAATAGCTATGGGCAACTTGGCCTTGGCCATAAGGAAGATGTGCTGTTGCCTCAGCAACTGAATGACTTCTGTAAACCCAGGAGTGTCAGGAGGATCACAGGAGGAGGAGGCCACTCTGCAGTTGTCACAGGTAACTTCCTTCAAAAGTAGATAGTCACTCATTTTCTTAGTTAGACATTTTCCCCTGGATATGATATTGCCATTTTTCAGCCTTTTGTATTTTGCAGAGGAAAATAATGTATTTTTGTGAAACATTTTTGTGAAAGAGCCAAATTGCCATCAGAGGATCCTAGATTTTCAGGACTGGAAGGACTTCAGAGATCTTCTTCTAGGCCAACTCTTTCCTACACCCCCTCCATTATACAAATGAAACTCAGAAAGGAGCACTGATTGCTTAACATCACAAGGCAAATAAGTGGCAGAGTTACAATGTATATTTTACACCATAGGAGTTAGAAGTGTTTGTAATTAGATTGGATATTCCTTGAGAGCAAAAACTGTGCATTTCCCTTAATCTTCCCTTACTGTATCTAGGATAGCACTTAACAAGTAATACAAGTGCTACAATGTTGTAAAAGGGGGCATATTGCATCTGGTTAAGAACATGAGCTCTGGAATCAAATCTCTGGGTTCAGATCCTGGTTCTGTGACTTATTATCTATGTGGCCTCGGGCAAATAGCCACAGTTTCTCAATCTGTTACATGAGGATAATAATAGTGGGTGAAGAGAACCAGTGAGTTAGCAGAGCTCCATTCTGACTGTCATGGGTCCTGGGTGCTTTTCCCTTTATGGACCCCTTTGTAAAGAAATAAAATTATATTTTACAACTGTGTTGGTATAAAGATGGATATTAATATAATCCACTCCAAATTTAGTGTTATATGTGCATTGTTACTGTATTGTCTTTTTCTCATTTCAAAATAACTAAAAATTAAGCCACTCTGTGGGCCTCTGAAAAGTGTTATGGGCCCTAGACACTGTGCCTAAAGGATGAATCCACCCTGCACACAAAGCTGTTAAAACAGTACCTGGCACATTCTAAATGTTGAATAAATGTTGGCTTTTTGTTCCAGTAGATGCTCAGTTTGGTGATTGACCACTGTTCCAAGACTTGAAGTTTCTATATAGGTATTAGTTTGAGGCCCTTGGCCTTGTGTTGTTTGGCTCCAGAATACATGAACATACACAACTTATTAACTTGGATGGGAAAAAAAGTTATTGGTCTGAGACTCCAAATAATTAGTGAAATCTTTTTATTCATTTTGCAGTTGTGTTTTTCCCTGTGTGCACTATCACTGGTGCCTTTATATTTTGCAGACGTAGGAGACCTCTTTGTTTGTGGTCTGAACAAAGATGGGCAACTGGGGCTTGGTCACACAGAGGATATCCCATATTTTACCCCCTGCAAATCCCTCTTTGGCTGTCCCATCCAACAGGTGGCCTGTGGCTGGGATTTTACCATTATACTCACAGGTGAGTTCACTCCTAGGTAAATTTGTATCACCACAAAGGCTTTGGGTGAGAACAGTATGATGGTGGTGACTGCCGATTAAATGAAAGCCTCTTTGTGTTTAAAAGGCACACACAAGGCCCGGTGCGGTGGCTCACAATTGTAATTCCAGCACTTTGGGAGGCCAAGGCGGGTGTATCACTTGAGGTCAGGAGTTCGAGACCACCCTGGCCAACATGGTAAAACCCTGTCTCTACTAAAAATACAAAAATTAGCCAGGTGTGGTACCCCATGCCTATAGTCCCAGCTACTCTGTAGTCCCAGCTGTTTGGGAGGCTGAGGCAGGCGAATCACTTGAACCTGGGAGGTGGAGGTTGCAGTAAGCTGAGATGCACCATTGCACCCCAGCCTGAGCGACAGAGCAATACTCCATCTCAAAATAAATAAAAATAAATAAAAAGCACACACAAATTTTCCCTCTGGTTGTCAAGGAAAGTTGTGGACTGCCTTTTCTAAGGAGAGTTTAATGGTAAAGGAGACTGGGATTGGGGTGGAAAACTTTTGTCAGAGAGTAGGGAATAGACTAGATCACCTTTGGTGGCCATTTCCTGTCCCAAAAGTTCATGATAGCTGCGTGCCTGGGGTAGCTGGCCAGTGGCCAGCAGTGGCAGCGAAGGGTTATTTGTGGGGAGTGTGGTAGGAGAATATGAGGCAATAGTGGTTGTCAAAACAGTGATAGCAGCTTTTTCCCACTGTGGAATTTTTTTTTTTAAAATAATTGGTGTTGGGCAGATCTGTTTGGTCTTTGTGAAGCCAGGTAGCAGGATAGGATATGGCCAGAGGGTTATTAGAATAATGCACTTGGGAACAGCCAGAAGTAGTTACTTTGTCAGCTGATGTCTGTTCCCTTGAAGCAGTTTTGACCTCTCTGTTCAGCTTTGCTCTGTCTAGCTGGCCATTCTGGATTTAAAGGACCATCTATGGTTTCTGACCAGGCTCCCTCTTTGCCACAGTCCTCTGGCAAGGGCACCTTTCATCACTCTTCTGTCATAAACCCTTGTGGATTCTCCCAGACATAGCTCAGATCCCTAGCTTTTTAGCGTTGGCCTTCTGTAACTGTTCCCTAGCTGTCTTTGTGCCTTGTCTCTTATTCTCCACGCTCCTCATACTTTTCTTTCTAGTCGTACCAAGCAGTACATGCTCTTCTGTCTGTCTGGACCAGCCCCTCTTGTCTGTCTGATGGACTCAAATCCCAGCTTTAAAACCCTGCTCAAGTGTCACCATCCTCCTCTGTGGAGGGGTTCTGTAATATGTGTTGAATTTGATGGTAATTATTAGAATCTAAATAATAACTATCATTTATGAAGTGTTTATTGTGAGCCTGTGTTTTGGATTGTAAGGAGTTAGTAGATAATGCTCTTTCCTGCTCACATTTGGAGCCAGTTGTGAGAAAGGCACAGAGAAGTCAGTAATGGATCTTGAAAACTATTGGCTTTTCACTGGTAAAGGCTAAATTGGAGGACGGGATTAATGATGAGGCCAGTGGTCCTAATATTCTTCTGGTCCAAACTTACCCCCAGATCTCTAGGCTTTCCCCACAGGGAAATGCTTCCTATGTGTCAGCCTAGAATGACCGACAGGGAGGTGCCAAGCCACACATGTCCTGTCCCGTCTCCTAAACTCACCAGTTGGTTACATGACCGCTGTCTCCTAGAAAGCAGTGAGGATGGGGAAGGGCATGGAGAAAAGCTGGAGTATTTTACTAATGGAAACTTTGTCACATGGAAGCATGAAAAGTGAGAAATTACTATCCTCCCATCCCGATACTGGGCACTGAGTTAAGTGTTCTACACAGATAATCTGTTATTAATGAGATAATAGAATAGACAGTCGGTGTAGAATGCTTAACCTGGTGCCCAGTGTTTTCATTCCCAGAGGAATAAAAGCAGGGAATGTAGTCTGAATGCACTGAAGCATTTCCCCTCATCCCCTTTGCATCTCTCACCCTGCACCATTTAACCATTGGTCACAGACATCTTACTTCATAGATTTGCAATTTAAGTATTTGTATTTTGCAGAAAATGGTCAAGTTCTATCATGTGGATCCAACTCCTTTGGCCAGTTAGGAGTTCCTCATGGACCTCGAAGATGTGTGGTTCCCCAGGCCATTGAGGTGAGGACAGTTAATATTTAGCTTGCCCATGACCTGTTAAAGTGTTTCCGAGGTATTAACCTATCTCTCCCCAGAATAAAAGGCTGTCAGGATCCCTGAAAACCCATGGGGTAGGAGAATTTGAGTTGAAAAATAGGTCCTTCTGGGAAAAGTTAAGTTGGGAGGTAGACGTTGTAAATGAAAACCTCTGTTAGTTTTTATACACTTTATATGAAGTTTTGTGAAATAAAACAATAAAAGTAATACATCTCATAAGGGTATTAATGACATTTTACAGTTCTAAAATTAGTAATAATGGAAATTATGTTAGAAATAGGTCCAAATAGAAGTGATTTGTCAGAAGACACTAAGCTGGGCAAATGGTATAGGCCAGTGCCAGCCAGTAGAAATATAACGTGAGCTGTATATAATTTAAAATTTTCTAGTAGCTCCTTTTAAAAAAGAAACAGGTGAAATTAATTTTTAAAATAAAAGCATTAGTGAACTATAATTCAGGTACCATAAAATTAACCCCTTTAAAATGTATATCCACAGAAATGAACAACCAATATCATTATCTTATTTTAGAACATTTTCATTACCACCAAAGGAAACTATATACTTAATAGCAGTCAATTCCTATTCTCCCCTCCCCTCAGCCCCTGGTGAGTACTAATCTACTTTTTGTCTCTATGGATTTGCCTGTTCTGGGCATTTCATATAAATGAAATAATAAAATATGTGACCTGGCTCCTTTTACTTCACTTGATGCTTTCAAGTTTTGTCCATGTTGTAGCATGTAGGTGAAATTAATTTTAATAACTTTTAAATTAATACACTATATCTACACTATTATTTCAGCATGTCATCAGTATAAAGTTATTTTTTGTTTTTATTTTTATTTTTGAGGCGGAGTCTTCCTCTGTCGCCCAGGCTGGAGTGCAGTGGTGCAATCTCAGCTCACTGCAGCCTCCGCCTCCCGCGTTCAAGCAGTTCCCTGCCTCGGCCTCCCGAGTAGCTGGGATTACAGGCGCCTGACACCATGCCCGGCTAATTCAGTACAAAAAGTATTAACGAGATATTTTATACTGGTTTTGTACTAAGTCTTTGAACTCTGGTATGCATTTTTTACTTACAATATGTCTCAGTTTAGTGTAATCACATTTCAAGTTTTCAAGAGCTATGTGTAGGTAGTGGCTACCATATTGGACAAAACAAGTGTTAAACAGGACTGTTGGCCCTAGTTCAGAGTTCTTTAATTCAGTGCATCATACTTAAAATTACCCCTTTTTGTGAAGTTTATATTGTAAGTGATCATAATAGGAATATAGAATTTTTAAAGAAATATGCGTGAATCAAAAATGAGTTTTACCACCTAAGCTGCCCTGCTCCGATCTAATTTTCCTAAACTCTGATTAATAGTGGAGATGTTTTTTTCCCTGGAGAAAGCTTGGGTCTGCCCCTGCCAGCTTGCTGAACTCAGTTGCTGGTCTGTGGACTGTTATTTGGGGTCATCGTTCCCATGGTATGCACACAAGTCTAGGCTCTGTAGCCCCTGAAGGAAGTATTATAGCTCCCAATTGCAAATAGATGGCCTGGTAAGCACCTATGTATAAGTTATAATTAATTTAGCTTAATTATACTTTATATAATTAAGGAATAGAGGAATAATGGTTAAAATATGTTGAATGACAGAATCAGAAAGTAAAAACATTTTGACAGGTGATATTCTATGCAACAATAGGAGCAATGTGCCAAAGTGAAATTTAATGGAAATTCATGCATTTATTTAATGACAACCGTTATGTGTAGGTACTATGTTTAGGCAGTGGGAGCAAAGTTGAATAAGACCTGTCCTAGCAGTTGAGAGCTATAGTTTGGTAGGACATGATAGGCACATAAATACTTAAATGTAATACCATGTCAGAACTATGACAGATGCATGTATATCCCCAAAGGAGGGAGTATTGAGCATCTAGGGGAAGGTGGGGTGAGAAGAGGCTTAAGCTAAGTCTCAAAAGTTAAATAGAAGTTTACCTGTCTTGGGATAGGAAGATGCTCGGAGTGGGTACAAAAGAAGAACATTCTAGGCAGAAGGAAGCATGTAAGCAAAGGTGGAGCAGAATAAAACAGGAGAGTTTGAGATATTGTAAGTAGTGTAGTATGGTTGGAATATAAGGAAGAGGTGGGAGTTCCAGGGTAGAGTAGGTGGGAATGGGGCAATCAGGGTGGTTGTATGTGACACATGGTAAGAACAGCACGGTAGGGAGGTCAGATAGGGTAGTAGAAGATGGACTGAAGGAAGATTACTTAGGAAACTCTTGCTAACAATCCAAATGAGATGATTGTGGCTCAAACTAAAGCAGCAGCAGTTGGGATGGAGAGTAAGAGGGAGGTGAGTGGTGTTAAAGAGACTGAAGTCACATGTAAAACCCATCAGTTAGTTTTTGGGGGAAAAACAAAAGAAAAATATAAAGGATGATATGTTCGAATTGTATTAACACTAAGATTTGATCTTCCCGAAAGCTAATGTGATTGTGGACTCCATTGACAGAAGTATAGTTTTCAGAAGAAGGAAGGCCAGAGCTCAGTCCTTTCTGCCATTCAGCCTGCGTCTGCGATGTCATGTTTTGTTGTGGATTTAGTGCTTAGGCCCTGGGCATAAAAGTATATAAGACTCAGGTCCTGCCCTTGAGGGTCCTAAAGTTTAGAAAGACACTGTGGACCTGAAAATAAACAAATGTGATAAACCTTAATGGGGTTAGGATGATGCTATAGAGTTCCTTTAAAAGAGAAAGATTGAACAACTAGAGCATATTTAGAGAAGTGAAGACCAGGAGGGGAAGGGAATTTGAAACCCAGTGATGACTGATGAATGGGGAATATTTGCTTAAAGAAAAGATCTTCATTAGTTATCTATTGCCGTGTAACAAATTACTCCAAACCTTAGCAGCTTAAAACAGCAAACATTTATTATGTCACAGTTTCAGAGAGTCAGGAATTTAGGAACAGCTTAGCTGGTCTCTCATGAAGTTGCAGTTGAGATGTTAGCTGGGTCTGCTTGCGATCTCCGTGAAGCTGTAAATAAACAAATGTGATAAAGCCCTAATGGTTGCATGTTCCTTGCCATGTGAACCTTTCTACTGGACTTTTCAGACATAGCATCTGGTTTCCTCCAGGAGTGATGAGAGACAGAGAGATGCTAAGCAGGAAGCCTTAGTGCCTTTTTTTGCCTAGACTCTGAGTCACTCATTGCTTCTTTATTCTCTTTATTAAAAGCATGTCGCTAAGTCCAGCCCACACAAGGGGAGGGGTATTAAGCTCCACATCTTGAAGGGAGGAGTAGCAAAGAATTTGAGGACCTATTTTTAAAACCACTACAAGATGTCTTAGGGAGGACATGACAACTGTCTTCAAATATTTGGAAAGCATTGTCAGGAGTTGCAGGCAGCTAGATTTGGTTCCATCTAAAGAGATAAATGGAACTGTGCAAAGAGGGAACAGGCATCTGGGGAAATGGCGATCCCTATGTCACTGGGGGTAGGAGTTTGGCAGGAATTGGATGACCACTTGGTGGGGTGTTGTTGGATGGGGATTGGACTCGATCAGGTTGGGAAACTTTGAACCCTTGGTAAATAAAGTCTTACTGGCACACAGTCATGCTCATTCGTTTATGTATCGTCTAGAGCTGCTTTTATGTTACAATGGCAGAGCTGAGTAGTGTGACAGAACCTATGGCCTGTAAAACATTTACCAACTGTCTCTTTACAGAAAACATTTACTAACTCTTGGACTATATGACCTTATAAGTGCCTTTCAGCCCTGAGAGTTGTTGTCATATGGTGTTGTGATATGGCATTTTAAAAGATATATTTTTTTCTTTTAGGGATAAATATAGAGGTATTTATGGGTGGAAATGTTGGGGGGAGTGGTTGCTTTAAACCAGTCAGACCCATAGTGAGGAGCGTACTGCGTTGTATTTGGGTATAAATTATATACAATTTTGTAGGTGGATGGTTCTGAGATCTAAATCCTTTTCTTTATTTTGACAGCTCCATAAAGAGAAGGTTGTTTGTATTGCTGCTGGACTGAGGCATGCATTAGCTGCTACAGGTGATCATTTTATCTTTATTTTTTATTGTTATTTTTAATATCTTTTAGAGATAGGGTCTCACCTGTTGCCCAGACTGGAGTGCAGTGGCTCGACCATAGCTCGCTGTAGCGTTGAACTCCTGAGCCCAAGCTGTCTGACTCCCTCAGCCTCCTGAGTAGCTAGAACTATAGGTGCATACCACCATGCCCTGCTAATTTTTAAGATCTTTTTGTAGAGACAGGGTCTTGCTATGTTGCCCAGGCTGGTCTTGAATTTCTGGCCTCAAGCAGTCCTCCCACCTTGGCCTTCCAAAGTACTGGGATTACAAGTGTGAGCCACTGTGTCTAGCCTGCCCCCCTTTTTAAAAAATAGGTCTGTAATAAGAGGAAACTGAACTTTAGGGACAAACCCTTTAGGGAATATTTCAAAGGGTCCTGCTGCATTGTGTTTCTGATGAAAAGGAGAGAACATAAGGCAGAAGTCATGTGGGAAAGACATTAGCAGGTAGGGAGGAAGGAAATGAAGTTTTCTAGCTCTTTATGTTCTAGGTATGGTGCTAGGTGCTATTGATTTGATTACTTTAATCCTCACAACCAGGAAGTGATACGAGTTGCATTTTACACGTGAAGAAACTGAGGCACAGAGTTAAAGTGCTTGTGTAAGCTTTCACGGGGAGTAAGGTAGAGCTGGGATCAGAGGCTGGGATGGTTTGCATCCTAAGGCCCATATTCTTTGCAGGCAACTGCACTGCCTTCCTAATGGATTTTAATGTTTATTAATTTAAAAGCTTTAAGTGAGCTTGTCTCCTGTACTGTGAGTGGGTGATGGGACTGACAGTCTGTATGTGAGGGGGACAGGGAGGTGGCATGTGGGAGAACGGTGACCCTTTTATCTCTCCCCTTTTCATTTTTTCTGCTCTTACTCCTTTTGAACTGAAGGACAGCACTAATTGGCTGTGGCAGCTGAGGCTCAAGTGCTTCGTGAGTCCAGTTGTGGAGTGGAGGAAGGAGAGAGGAGGTGGGGAAGAGCTCAATGCAGGACTGTGCTGATAGTCCTGAGCTTAGCATTGATTATACTTCAAAAAAATTCAACTTTTTATTTTGAGATAATTGCAGATGCTCATGCAGCTGCAAAAATAAAACAGACCTCGTGTATTGTTTTCCCAGTTTCCCCTAATGGTATCTTGCAAAACTATAGTACAATAACATAATGAGGATATTAACATTGATACAATCAAGACATAGAACAGTTCCATTACCACAGGGATCCTTCCTGTTGCCCTTTTATAGCCATACCCATTTCTACCTGCCTATAACCACTTCTTAGCCCTAGGCTAAGCACTCTTCCGTTCTCCACCTCTATGATATTGTCATTTTGAAAATGTTATATGAATGGTATCATACAGTATATAACCTTTTGAGGTTGGCTTTTTTCACTCAACATAATTCCCTAGACATTCATCCAAGTTGTGTATATCAATAATTCATTCCTTTTCATTGCTGAGTAGTATTTGTTGGTATGGGTGTACCGCAGTACTAATCTGCTAGGGCTGCCATAACGAAATACCACAAACTGGGAGGTTTAAAGAACAGACATTTATTTTCTCATCATTCTGGAGGCTAAAAGTCTTAAGATTATTGTGTTGTTAGGATTGGTTTCTTGTGATTTTTTTTTTTTTCTTTCCTGGCCTGTAGGTGACCACTTTCTTACTTGGTTCTTGCATGGCATTTTTTGGTGTGCCTGTGGAGAGGGAGAGATCTCTGATGTCTCTTCCTCTTCTTGTAAGGACACCAGTCCTATTAGATTAAGGCCCTACACATGTGACCCCCTTAAACTTTTATTGCATTCCATAGCCCCTATCTGCAAATCTAGTTACACTGGGCATTAGGGTTTCAACATCTGAATTTTAGGGGGATACAGTTCTTCCCATGCTTATATATATACACACACACAGACACAAATATATTTACACACACACGCACACATGCATATATATATATATATATATGTATTTTTAAGATGGGGTCCCCCTGTCTTGTCCAGGCTGGGGTGCAGTGGTGTGTTCATGGTTCACTGCGACCTCAAATTTCTGGACTCAAGCAGTCCTCTTGGTTCAGCCTTCCAAGTAGCTGGGACTACAGATGTGTGCCACCACACTCCACTAATTTTTACATTTTTATTCTTGTAGAGATGGGTCTTGGTATGTTGCCCAGGCTCGTCTTGAACTCCCAGCCTCTGACAATCTTCCTGCCTTCTCCTCCCAAAGTGTTGGGATTACAGTGTGAGCCTCTGTGCCCAGCCTGAATGAGGTCTACATATTGTAATTAGTTGATATGTATCACAAGTCTTTCTTTTTTTAAAAATTTGTTTTTTTCTTAATTTTTTATAATGGTAAAATATACATAGTATATAGTTTATTATCTTAATCATTTTTAAGTATATTAAGTACATTCATATCATTATGCAATCATCACCATCCATTTCCAGAATTCTTTTCATCTTGCAAAATTGAAACTCTATACCCATTAAACAATAACTCCCCACTCCCCATTCCAATGACCTGTTGCAATCACTATTCAACTTTCTGTCTCTGTAGTTCTGACTACTGTAAGTCCCTCATCTAAGTGGAATCATACAGTATTTGTCTTTTTTGTGACTGGCGTATTTCACTTAGCATGATGTCCTCAGGGTTCATCCATGGAGTAGGATATATCAGCATTTAGGTCCTTTTTAAAGTGGATAATATTCCATTGTATGGATATATCACATTTTGTTTACCATTGATCTGTCAATGGATATTTGAGTTGCTTCCATGTTTTAGCTATTGTGAATAATGCTGATATGAACATGGGTGTACAAATATCTATTCAAGATCCTCCTTTCAATTCTTTTGGATATATACCCAGAAGTAAAATTATCAGTTCATATGGTAATTCTATTTTTAATTTTCTGAGGAACTACCATGCTATTTTCCGCAGAAGTTGTACCATTTTGTTTCCACCAGGAGTGCACGAGGTTCCAATTTTTCAAAAAACTCACCAACACTTGTTATTTTCTGTTTTTTTAAAATCATAGCATCAAAATATGTGTGAGGTGATATCTCTTTTCATTTTCCTAATGGTTAGCAATGTTGAGCATCTTTTCATGTTTTTACTGGACATTTGTGTATCTTCTTGGAGAAATGTCTGTTCAAATCCTTTGCACTGTGCCCTCCTTCCCTGCTTTTTTTTTGAGACAGCGTCTTACTCTGTTGCCCAGGATAGAGTGCAGTGGCGTGATCTTGGCTCACTGCAGCCTCCACCTCCCAGGCGCAAGTGATCTTCCCACCTTAGCCTTCCAGGCAGCTGGGACTGCAGGTGTTCGCCACCATGCTTGGCTAATTTTTAAATTTTTTTGTAGAAATGAGGTCTCACTATATTGCCCAGGCTCTTCTCAAACTCCTGGGCTCAAGCAGTCCTCCCATTTCAGCCTCCCAAAGTCCTGGGATTACATCTTTGCCCATTTTTTAATTGAGTTGTTTCTTTTGGTTGTTGAGTTTTAGGAGTTCTTTATATATTCTGGATATTAATCTCCTGTCAGCTATTTGAAGTCTCTTATAATCTGTAAAGTTTTTCCTCTTTTTTTTTCCTCTTGTAGTCAATTTGTTGAAGAGATCATAAGTTTTTGTTTCAGCACTGTGCTTTGCTCACATTGTGCTCAGTGGTCATAGCTTATTTTTCACAAAACAGCCTTGTCTGTTTACAGCCTAAAAAAGGACTGCTGTTTATTGGATACTCCCAAAGGAGCAGAACTTTAATGTTGCTGTTGGGTGATGGATCCTAGTTGCACACACCTGTCTGTAGACCAAATATCTAGAATTTCATCTTTGCCTTTGTATGAGGTTCAGAACATAGGTACATTAATTAGATTCCGTGGGCATGAAAGTAAAAGGCCATTCCACTGAAATCATGGCTATTAAGAAGCTATCTTGCAGTCATAAGTATGTATTTACTTGGCAATTAGGAATCTTTGAATTCGTCTTGGTGTCGTGGAAAGGGCACTACATTAGGTGTTAGAAGAACTGAGTCCTGGCATTTTCTCTGCTGTTAGCTTCCTGCGTGGGGAGACAGATCACATCCTTTCTTCAGGGCCTCAGTTTTCTCATCTACTAAATGTGAGGAATGGACTTGATGATCTTCAAGGTTCTTTGCTGCTTTGTCTCAGGTCTGAGTTGTCTTTTCAGGTTAATCATGAATAAAGGGTCATTCCACTGATTTGACTCTGGAAGAGTGTCCCGGAACTTTTTATAGGAAGTTGTGTGGTATTGGAATTTACTTTGATGGTCTTAGTCTGCCCTGAAGACTGAATTTGTGATTGGCTTGGTGGTAATCCCTGGACCAGTTGCAGGACCTCTTGAAGCAATTGAGCTTCTCCATAACACCCATATTAATTGAGAAAGAATTGGGAATTTCTCATAGCAGTGAGGTTCAAAGAGCAATCTAGTCTTATCCTGATGTGCATCTTCTCTGCTTTCTCTTCCATTCTGTTGGGAAGCGAGTGGCATCGTGTTCCAGTGGGGGACTGGTTTGGCATCATGTGGACGACGGTTGTGCCCTGGGCAGACTCTTCCATTGTTTTTCACAGCAAAGGAACCAAGCAGAGTGACAGGTAAGATGCTTCTTTCTTTAGTCCTGTATTTGTTCTTTGTCAGGAAGTAGAGACATAAACATGCAGAAAAGGATTAAATGGATTTTTGATTTTGTTATTTCTTGATCTCTCTAACTTTCTCTATTAGTTGGTCTGTTAGTCTTGCTGGCAGTTTTTGTCAGCCCAGTAGAAGCAACTCTCTTTGCTGCCAGAGTTTGGAACCCATTGAGGCATAGATGCAAGTCAGGTAGGTGGAGATTGAAATGGTAACTCTAGGACTGTTAAAAGCTAGATTGGAAGACATGATTAGGGGTTTGAAGACAATGTATAGTCATAGTGAGCCTCTAATTCTGAATCTCAGATTGAATTTACCCACCAAGCACTGTGGTAGCTGTATAGAATTGGCCCTGATAAACTTAATGCCTGACCAAGAGGACATGAGGACGTACCCTCTCTGCAGGCAGGCACACCCCAAAGAGGGAGCCCAGGAGGACCGTGCCTTGCATGGCCAGTTCCTTCTCCCAAAAAGGAAGCAGGAGTGAGTGAGGATGTAGACAGAGGGGCCAGGAGTGTTCCCACAGGGAAGTCTTTCTATGCGAAAATACGAGGGGTAAGTAACGTGTTCTGCCCATAGGTCTGTTGGTCATTTGGTCTGTATTTTCTCCTTCCTTTTCTTCCCCCTCCCCTTCTTCCCCTGTCTCTATCTCTCGTTCTTTCTCTCTGCTCTCCTTGTGGGCCTTTCTCCCTCTGTGTACTGTACCATGTCTCCATTTCCTCCTCTTCTCCCTTTTCTGTTTTCTCACTCTTTTACTTTGTGACCCAGTTTACCGAGGCTTGGCTGTAGGAAAAACTTGCATAGTAGACTTGTAGCTACTTTTCCTGTTGCCTGGAACAAATCAGGGATTTTTGAGGGTGGTGGGAAGGGGTGGGGGAAAAATACGGAAGGATGGGTTGCAGTGGGAGTGATGTCATTGGGTGTTGAGATCATTCTGATTTTTCTAAGTCCTGGAGGTGTTCTCTTTCAGCTGGAGGTGGACTTAGCTTCCCTGAAACCCATGGGTTGAGCTGGGGAGGGTACTCTTAGAAAGGAGAAGGAGCATTGGATGTGGGACAGGTAGTCCACTTCACATGACATTAGAAACATGTATGATGTAAACTTAGACTTCTCAAACATTTTTGTTTTTTTCATCAAGGTATTCACTTCTCCCCAGGCATATCCTGCCTTCTCATTTCTCTGTGTTTATGGGCAAATTGTTACTTCTGCCTGAAAAGCTTTTCCTTTGTGTTCCCTCTGGGAAAAATTCTAAGAATTTTTCTAGGCCTAGGTCAGATACACCTTTCTCAGTAAAGACCTTTTCTTTTCTAGCATTCACTGCATTAGCTTCACATGCGTGAATAGCACAATATATTGTATTATTATGAATTGTCTGTATGTTTTCTCATATGCTAAAGATTATGAACTTTTAAAGGATGGAAACTGTGTGTCATTTTGCTCTATATTTTAGCACAGGACCTGTTATTAGTGGGAAAAAATGTTTTTTATTTTATTTCATTTAAACAACCTGTTTGGCATCTGTTTGGGTGGGGCACAGCTTAGATTCAGAGTTGGTTTGGGGGAATTCTCTGATGAGACATTAGAATGGATCATCAACTTCCAGTCCTCAAAGTCTTTCACTTTTCATCCTCCCGTACTCACCTCATTGCCAAAGGTTCTGGGGCTGGAACCCTGGCTGTCCCCTCTTCACCTGGCCACTAGGGGCCCAGTACTTCCTCTCTGGTGAACGTGGGTGAAAACATCTGCTTTGTCCTGTTATCATTCCAGAGGACACTTGAAGGTGTGAGGGCCATTTTATTACAACAGTTATTAATTAAAAAGAAGTGTCAGAAAAAAAGTTACAGAATAAGTCTGCATCTATCTGCATGCTAGACTGCATGTCATCACAGGCTAGCTCCGCTTTTAGCAGTGTAATTAAGGAAGGAAAAATGCTGAATTTGGAGAAAGAAGCCCAGTTCAGAATCTGATTCTGACTATGTGTTCTTAGGAGGCTTCGGGTTATTTAAGTGCCTGCATATGATGGCAGCTGAATGTATGAGATGTCATTGCTTCTAGACCCACTCAACCTCTGAAGTTAGGAAATACACACACACACACACACATTTTTACATATACACACCTATGTCTATTTATCTGTCTCTACTAGAAATCATGAGTTTACACTGATTTTTCCAATTACTATCTAATATTACATGGTTGATTCTAGCTTTTCCCCTTTTCATATCTGTACCTTTCCTCCGCTCTTTGATAGTGATGAATCTGGCTCCTTTATCCTGAACATATGTACTTGATTGTTCAATCTCCTGGTGTGTTACCAGGCTCCCTACAATGCCAGCCATCTTCTTGGCCAGTGCTGCTGACTCAGGCCTGCCTGCACTGGCTGAGTGTCTCCCACGCCCATGGTGCTGACTGAGTGTCCCCTCTCTGCCCAGTTGTTTCTGTTATAAATGTAATTCAGAAGAAAATTTTTTCTTTTGTAGGTCTAGAGAATTCTAAAGCAATGTGTGTTCTTGCTGGCTCAGACCACTCAGCTTCATTAACAGGTAGGTACCAACTCTTTCACGGTTTAACATGCCATCCAGGATTCTCTGTGTGACTGCCTGAAGTGGTGATATTGAAATACAGAGGGAATGTCATAGACTTTGGAGCTAGAATTCTGATGCTACCACTGGTATGCTCTTAGGCAAATTACTTTTCCTTTCTGACACCATCTTCTTGTCTATAAATGACCTTGTGGGTAGTTATGAGAATTAAATATAATACATATAAATCATGAATAGCAAACATAGGCTCACTTCCATTTTGTCTGAGTTTGCTTCCTTAACTACACAATAAAGATAATAATGTCTTCCTCTCAGGGTAATGGTGGTTGTCAAATCATATAATCAACAGTAAATTTATATATAGCATATATGGATAACACAGTGTATTATATAATTATTAATTCTTTGTAGTTTTCTCATATACCTACGATTAGGAGGGCAGAAGCTGCTGTCTTATCCATCTAATCTGTTTTGGTGTGTATTACAACTGTCTAAGCTCTCTACCTGTGTATACTAAAGTAACCTGTTTTATCCATCTGTATCTTTCTATTCCATTTATCCATCTGTATCTTTCTAATCCATTTATCAATCTCCATTTGTCTATCTATCCATGTATCTTTCTAATCCATTTATCAATCTCCATTTGTCTATCTACTCTGTTTATCTGTTTTATTTATCTTTAATCTTTGTATCTTAATATCTAATCTATGTATCTATCTATATATCTAACTCCAGATATATAGTTTTGTGAATATTTTATAGTTATATATTTCTCTAATTTATCTACTTCATCTCTTTGATCTATCTGTTTTTCTATCTTAACTGTTTTTTTATTCTACACTATATCTCTCTCTTTGGCTGCGCATTCATCCTTCCATTTGAAACACCGAGCCAATACAGTATAAACTGTCTAGTGACTTTTCCTTCCAAGGCAATGCAGCATTTTCTTGAAAGTGACAGTAATCCCTTCTCTTTGGCCCACATTGCCCTGACCCCTGCTGGTAGACTGGAGACTATACATCTGAGAGATTTATAATATTTTGTTTGGTAAGACCTCTCACAGAGTTGAATGTATTCTATTTTTTAAGCAAAGAGGAGGGACTTCCATACTTAATGTTTTATGTAGAAATTCAGGTGTGTCCATAATATATGTAAATTAATGGTGGTATGCATTCTTCGACATCAAATTTGCAATGCAGCCCAGCTGAGAAGTTTTTTCAAGAGCACAGGAGCCCTAATATGAGAGTTTAAATGCTTTGCAAATTCTGAGCTGCAGATAATTTGTTATTTAATGAATTTAAAACAAACATCTAATAAAAAAGCATGTGCTTTTAACTTACGTCTCACATCAGGTAGATTTATATATTAATATTTGTTAAAAGTGTTGAGTTGAAATGAATGCCACCTATAAGGGACTCCACTGGGTATCTAGTTCCTCCCTTCCTTTTACAGAGGAAGGACTGGAGACCCTAGGGTGAGAAGGGATGTGTTCGTGCCCCACAGTCAATGAGGGATGGAGAAGGCATTCTTTTCTGAGAATAAAAGTAGACTATGAGGTGTTTCTGTTTTGTTCTGATTAATCTGAAATGACTGATGGTATGTAAACCTAGAGCTTGTCTAATTGTTTGTCAACATCAACTTCTTAAAAATTCTTGTTGGTAGTGAATTTAGTATTTCATATGTAGGGCACATTTATTATGGTGTTATTTATATAGAAATGTTGAATATTTTTATTAAGATGTAATTTAAATATGATAAATTAAATTTCTTTTAAAGTATACGATTAAAGAATTTACATTTCATTTAAAGTATACAATTTAGTAATTTTTAGTATATTCACAAAGTGAAATGATTTTTGATATTTTGAAAATGAGCTAAAGATTGTGGAGATTAACAGCCCTGCTGGGCACTGTGGTTTACACCTGTAATCCCAGCACTTTGGAGGCTGAGGCAGGTAGAATACTTGAGGTCAGGAGTTCAAGACCAGCCTGGCCAACATGGTGAAACCCCATCTCTACTAAAAAATTCAAAATTAGCCGGGCATGGTGGCATGTGCCTGTAATCCCAGCTACTTGGGAGGCTGAGACAGGAGAATCGCGTGAACCCGGGTGACAGAGGTTGCAGTGAGCCAAGATCGCACCACTGTACTCCAGCCTGGGTGACAGAGCCAGACTCCGTGTCAAAAATTAAAAAAAAAAAAGATTAATAGCCCTCTCTTTCTTCATGTGGTTCAAGCTGTTACACACTGAATTTTGTTCAATGCTCTTTAGACATTTTCTCTGGAGGGGTTGTAGATTATATAACTAGTTGGCATTGCAGCATAATTTAATTTTACCTGCTGAGGCAACAGCATAATGATCCTCATCTGGAAGACAGTTTGACTTTCAAAAAGATGGTTTAGAGCTACTAAGATAAGTGAAGTTGTTTACACAGGCTTTGTCATCAGTGTCTTCTTTGTAGCTCACCAGTCCACTTAATGGTTTGATACTTTGCCGAGGGGGCTTCTTTGCTATCTTGTAAGAGGTCTTCATACTTTGCATACCCTGAGGAAGTCCAGGAGGTTGACCTCTCTCTGGGAATGTAATACACCAGATTCACTTCACAGAACTGCAGAATGTCAGTGTTGCAGGGTCACCTGAGTGACAAAAAGGTTTCAGTGATTTACACTCCCTCATCTTAGAGCTGAGGAGACAGACCTAGAATGTGAAGTGATGTGCCCAGTGTCAAACAGTGATCGGGTAGCAGATGGAACTTGAACTGGAGACTTCTGAACCTTAGTCTAATGCCCTTTAATGATACTGTTTGACTTTCCATCAGTTTTTTGGACTATACTAGACTGCCCTAGGGCAAGCAATACTATAAAGTTTTATTGGGAAGCTACAAAATGCAGTGAAAGCAGAAGACCTGACTTCTAGTCCCTATTTGACTCCTTATTAGCCATGTGATCCCTGAAAAGTAATTTAATATCTTCCAGCCTTGATTAATTTATGTTCTAGAACAGTGCTAATAGAAATATAATATGAGCCACAATTTCAAAAAATAAAAAGAAACAGGTGGGATTAATTTTAATAATATATCTACTTAACCCAGTATATCCAAAATATTATTTCAACATGTAACCCATATGAAATTATAATGAGCCCCACTCTGTTTGCACTAAGTCTTTGCAGTCCATTGTGTGAGACAGTAGCATTTCACTTATAATGTATCTCAGTTTGGACTAGCAACATCTAAACTGTTTGATAGCCATATGTAGGTGGTGAACTACTGTATTGGATAGTACAGTTGTAGATCCTTGGATTATAAGGGTTGGAAAAGCTGTGGAGTCACAAACTGACAAGCCGTAGGCTAAATTATAGCCCATGGCCTCATTTTGTATGGCTTTCATTTACAAAATATTTTTGAATGTGAATGCCTTTTAGACAGGCACGTACTCCCTGGCTTGCCACAGTCACCCACCAGTTATTCTTGTTACTAGTGTCATCGGTCATATTGTCTGCCCTTCTACACCAACAGCCTTCCCTTCCAATTTTCAGCTGGTGAAACTAAGTCTTAGAGAGGAAGTGATTTGTCCAAGGTCAATAGCTAGTTAGCAGATCCAGGAATAGAAACTAGAGTCACTTGACTCTGAATTTGCTCTCTTTCTGTTAA
This sequence comes from Mandrillus leucophaeus, assembly GCF_000951045.1. NCBI lineage: Eukaryota > Metazoa > Chordata > Mammalia > Primates > Cercopithecidae > Mandrillus > Mandrillus leucophaeus. Next base: position 643,218 of record NW_012104477.1, read on the forward strand.
ATCACAATGTCAGTCAGTCACTTTCCTGCTTGTATCACAGGATGATTGTGAGGTTAAAACAAGCTGAAGTGCTATCCAAATGCAATTCTATAGCATTATATTTTCTGCTGGACAGGGCATGCGGTGAAATAATCTTATGTTTAAAAAATTTAAGCTTAAATAATGTATCTTTTAACCTGTTATTTTGAAAGTTAAAGCATTTTTTTCATACAAAAGGTAGTATAGGCATATATTTTAAAAACGTAGAAAATAGAGAAACATGTCTCATGCACGTGGTAGATGTTGAATAAATATTTGTTGAATGAAAAAATGAAGAGAAAAACCACACATTTTTTTTTCTTAAACTACTAAGAACATTTGGCCTTGTTTTTTATGCGTAGAATTTAAAAAAATCTTGTAATATGTTATTATGCTGTACACAAATTTTGTATCCTGCTTGGCTCCACTCAACGTTGTAATGTAAGTATAAAACGACTTCTTTTAACCACTTATTTTTTAGACTTCTGTTATTTTCCATCATTTTGGACTAATGTTCCCTCACTTCTTTTGTTCCCCTTCTGTTTGTTTAAGATGCAGGAGAGGTCTATGTTTGGGGAAGCAACAAGCATGGGCAACTGGCTACTGAGGCTGCTTTCCTTCCTGTGCCCCAGAAAATAGAAGCACATTGTTTCCAGAATGAAAAGGTCACTGCCGTCTGGAGTGGGTGGACGCACCTGGTTGCTCAGACAGGTGAGACAGTAGCAGAGAACTTACGGTTGGTGAGAGCAGCTGGGGGACAGCTGTCTAAGCAGCTATGAGTGCTTGGGGTTAAGGCTTTTTATTGATGAAAGCTTAAGGATCAGCGACGGGGATACTGGGGTCTAGTTCTGCCATCAGCCAGATATGTGGCTTTTCTTCTCAGGGTCACAGGTTTGTACCCAAAAAGATAAGCCTGGGTTAAGTTAACTCCTTCCGGTCCTAAGAGCCCATGAGGTTTTGAGAAGGGAGCCATTGCAGCAAGCGTCACCCAGAAATTTGCCCAGCTTGTTGGGAAGTCCCTACTTTGTCATAGCTATTTGCATTTCTAAGTCTACATTAAAAGCATCGGAAAATGTTAAGTGAAAGATAAATATCTCAAGATTCAGGTAGGAGCACTATTTTGATTCGTAGCTGGCATGGTATTCTGATTTAAACTTTTGTGTTGACCGTAATAAACTATGTGTATTGGTTCAGACATCTCATATATTCCCTCAAATGTTCTCACATCGTGCCATACAGCTTTTGGCATCTTCATCTTTTCCTGAATCTTCATTTGTTTCTCATCTTTCCCTTAGGGCGGTTCTGCTTTCCTGGCCTTCATATTCTTGCCCCTGCCTGTTGATTTTCACAGAGTTCCCCAGCCAATTTGCAATTCCCAAGATCTGTTATCATGTCAAAGTATTCTGAGCTTCAGGGGTTCTCAGGAGTCCCCTTACCTACTCCTGTCCTGCTTGCTAGCTACACGTACATCTCTAGACTCCCAAATACCTAGTGATTCTTATTTTCAGGAATTTCTGGCTTTTGCAGGTTTTCAGGTCAGCTTCAGCTATCCTTGGTAAGTCACACATACTACACATGTCTATACACAAATGTAGACTTATGAGCAGTCATATCTATGATGCTTTTAATTGGTCTTTTAAAACATTTCATGATCATTTTGAAACAGTGGCCTGAATAACAAAGATGTATAATGGCTTTCCATATTACTACTTTGGAGGATGCTCTAAGGAAAGTGTGTCATTCATTAGGAGGACGGTCATCACTTTCCTCAAAGAGATTCAGATTGCTTGAATATTGGGCTTATCTACAGAAGCTTTTCCTAAAGAGACTCACTGAGCATGGTAGCTGGGTTTTGTGTGTGTGTAATTGTTGGTATCTCTCTTTTGTTTCAGATAATAAGCTCTGTGAAGGAAGCCACCAGATTAGTCTTGCTCACTTCTGTGTCTCCACTGCCTATCAGAGAATGCACTCATTTTCCTGCATCAAACTCTTTATAGTTAAGAGAGACTTCACATACACAAATGCATACAAGGCAGGGTAGATAGCTAGGATTTCTGACCTCTTTCCTGGGACTTAGATGTTCATAAACAGAAAGCTTGTTTGTCTTTTTGGATTCTGGTGTCCAACCAAGTAGGTTAATGTTTATTAGGCACATATTGAGCAATGTGTTAAGCCTTGGGGAAATGGAGGAGAAAAGACATAGGCCATATCTTCCCACTAGAATGTATGTAGATAGGCATAAGTCTGAGAATATAGAGATGGAAAACTTTATCATCCATCCATCATACAAATGGTGAGGGTCTTTTTATGTACTGTGTCTTGTACTAGATGTAAATCTTGCCGTTAACGAGTCCACTGTCCATTAGGGGTGATAGACCTATGATAAAATTTTACTACATTCCAGTATGAGATGTGCAACAGTAGAGCTAAGTACAAAGTGCAAAAGTCGCTTCGAAATTAGCAGTCGTCTTGAGTGATTGGGTGTTCATAGGTAGGCATTTCATGGTTAGTCAGTCTTCCAAGAATTGCAGTACATTAAAATACACTTACTACCAAATGGTGGTGAATTTGGTTGAGTCTGTCAGTAAACCCTTTAACTAGTTAGGTAGTTGACTAATGAAAGACATAAAGATGTTGCTTCTTTGATTTTAGCTTTGAAGCATTATAACTGAGGCGATTCCCACATCTGGGCCAGCAGCCCAGCCCTTGGGGTGGGAGGTTGGCACCCATGTCTCTGACACTGAGTCACCCCAGCTCCTCTGGAGCTCAGCTTCAGGTTCCTGCCTCCTTTCAAGAGCATGAGTTTTTGGTAACGTTTCAGCTATTTAATTAGCTTGTTAATTCGGATTGCTTGTTTTTGTACATTGCCACTTTCTCCTTTATCCTAAGTCCAGAATGGTTAAACCTGGGAGGTTTGAATGTCCTGGTTTTTGTACTGAATTTTGGGTAAATGGGAGTTTCCTGTCATTTGATTCACCAATTTTGTGTTCCTTCTACAGCAGTGGAGGCCTGTGCTCTGGCTCAGTGTCATTGAGAAGAAACACCCAGGGCTTCTATTTACTCAGACTCAGCGCTCACATTAATGGGAATAAGACTTCCTCACAGGGTCAGGAGCAGCTCATTAGTGGAACAAGGAGTTATTTGACTCTAGTTGTTTTCACAAGCTCCAGTGGTGAATTGTTCCTGGAACAAACTTGCAGGCCACATCAGCACAGAGGCTGCTCTCAGTCTCATTCTGGGAGGCATTAGTTGTGTGATATTGATTAAAAAAGAGTTTATGCACAGACACTGTTGGCGTCTAATGGGTAGAGGCCAGGGATGCTGCTAAACATCCTATAATGCAAGGACAGCCCCCTATAACAAAGAATTATCTAGCCCCAAATGTTAATAGTGTCAAGATTGAGAAACACTGCTCAATACTGGACATCCCCAGTGGTAGGTGCTTAGCTAGGGCAGTTCACACGGTATCAGAATAACTTTATAGATTGTCTGTATGGGAATCTGTGATGTGTTCTCTGCCCTCCCCTCTCAGGAGTCTGTCTGATGCCTGCCTGCAGTGTTTGTGATGGAAAAATACTTTTCTGTTAGTCAGAGGCACTTGGAAAGAGTCCAAGAGAACCTGTTCTAATCTGGGAGAGTTGGCAAGGGTACCTGTGTCTCAGGCTCGTGGTGCTGCATTCTAGAAACCTTTCCCAAGCTGCTTAATGTTGCTGATCATTGTTCTCAGGAACTTCATGGGACTCCTGGGTGACTTTATCCAGGCTCAGTGACCTGCAGGTGTCTCATCTGAGATTCATGGTTTCCTGGCTGGAGGTGCTTCTAGTGAGAGTTGGATGGCAGATCTGGGTGCCTTCCTAGTTTGTTGACCTTGATTAAGTCACTTTACCTGTCTAGGCCTCAGTTTCCTCAACTCTGAAGTTTGATATTAAAACCTGCCTGCATTCTACATAGGGCTGCTGTGATATTCAAATGAACGAGTCTGTGAAAGATCCCAACTATTGTAAAATGCATACATAAGTGATGGCTGCCTGGGATATGTAAGTAAATTAAAGACTTAGTAGTGGCTTTTAGAAAGACTTCTATTTCCACAGGGTTAATGTGACCTTGAGACTACTAGCCTGAAACTCATGAGCTGGCCAGGGATGCCATACTCTTTCTCACACCTCCGTGTGAAGAGACCACCAAACAGGCTTTGTGTGAGCAACAAGGCTGTTTATTTCACCTGGATGCAGGTGGGCTGAGTCCGAAAAGAGTCAGTGAAGGGAGATAGGGGTGGGGCCATTTGATAGGATTTGGGTAGGTAGTGGAAAATTAGTCAAAGGGGGTTATTCTTTGGCAGGCAGGGGTGGAGGTCACAAGGTGCTCAGTGGGGGAGCTTTTGAGGCAGGATGAGCCAGGAGAAGGAATTTCACCAGGTAATATCATCAGTTAAGGCAGGAACAGGCCATTTTCACTTCTTTTGTGATTCTTCAGTTACTTCAGGCCATCTGGATGTATACGTGCAGGTAACGGGATATGATGGCTTAGCTTGGGCTCAGAGGCCTGAGATACTCATTAGCAAACTCTGGCAGCAAAGTTTCCTAAAGTCTTTTACTTGCATGCAGTAGGCAAGTGGCTCTTTCATATTATCAACAACCTGGAAGATTTTTGTGGCCTAATTTGTAATATTACCTATTAAAATTCATGGTACTCATCCCAATTTGTAATTGTATACATCTCTTTGTATTCTTATTTGTTTAATGTCTAGACTGTAAATTACACGAGAGCAGTGTCTGTTTTGTTCATGGCCATATCCCCAGCATCTGGCGCAGGCCTGATACATAACAGATGGTCAGTAACTAAGTGCTGAATGAATAAATAAATGGCAAGGTAGAGAAAAACCTGGGCTTTGAAGTCAGCTAGATGAAGGCTTGAATCTTAGCTCTCTTAACCTACTGATTGTGTGACTGTAGGCAGCTCCACCTTTCTCTGTCTCCATTGTCACCACCCTGCTTCAGCCCACTGTCACCTCTTAACTGAATCCGGCAGTAGCCTTTAACTGGTGTCCTGGTCTTCCCATATTTACTCCTTGATATAGTTTGGATGTGTGTCCCCACTCAAATCTGGTGTTGAAATGTAATCCCCAGTGTTGGAGGTGGGGCCTGATGGGAGGTGATTGGGTCCCGGGGGTACATTTCTCAAGAATGGTTTAGTACCATTCTTCTTGGTACTGTTCTTGCCATTGTGAGTGAGTTCTCATGAGATCTGGTTGTTTAAAAGTGTGTACCATTTCCCCCCTTGCTGTCTTTCTCCTGCTCTTGTCAGATGACGTCCAAGCTCCCGCTTCCTCTTCCACCATGATTGTACACTTCCAGAGGCCTCCCCAGAAGCTGATGCTCGAGCTTTGCTTCCTGTATAGCCTGCAGAACTGTAAGCCAATTAAACCTCTTCTGTTTATCAATTACTCAGTCTTAAGTATTCTTTATAGGAATGTGAGAATGGACTAATACCCTCCCTCTCCCCTCCAACCTATTCTTCATGCTCCAGTTGAAAGATCTCTTCAAACCCATTGCGTCACATTCAGATGGCTTCCCATTGCTCCTAAGATAAAAATATAATCCTTAGTGGCCCTACAGGTCCTGTGTGATCTGCTCTCTGCTGACTTTTCCAGTCCCATTTCTCACCATGCTAGTTCTTGATCCCTATCCAATCTGCACTCTGGCCTTTGCTTGGTTCCTTGAAAGCATCATTCATTTCCCACCATAGTGCCTTTGCACCTGATATTCCCTCTATTTGGCCACTTATCTGTGCACCTCTTCTTCAGTTTGACTTAGTTAAATCCTTTTTTTTAAAAATCTTAATCCTTAACTTAGGTATCTAGGAGAACTTCTCTTGACATTGCTGACTAAGTCACTTCTTTTTTTTCTGTTCTCATAGCACCATAAACCTCTCTTTTGTGCTATTTTTTGGTAGCATTCTTTGACTAATTTCCTTTCCCACTAGACTGTAAGCTCTGTGAGGGCAGAAGCCATGCTTGCTTTTGCCTACTTAAGACATGTTAGACAAATGAAAAAACCCGATGTCTTTGAACTTATTTCCTTATTAGGAAAATGGGGAAATAACTGCTGACCTGATATGAGGATTGAAAGAGATGATGTATTAAAGCATCCAGCACAGGACTGGCTCATATGTCTTTTTAAGACACATTAGCTCCCACTACTCTTTTGGAAACTCATGAGCTCTCTGGAGATCACATGCTCCATTTCTTCTCTTTATGTCAGAGGTCTCTGCGGGGCTGGATGTGAATGTGTCTGGATAGGTAACAAGTTGATCAGAACTCTCCTGAAGAGTACAGAAAGATCAGTGCTTACAAATGCTAAGTGCTGGTTGCTGGTGGTGTATTAGAATTTCAAGGGGAATGATTTATACAAGATCTAAACCTTAATGTGGAGTTGGTCAGAATGTCTAGAATCCAGTTGCTTTTGGGATGCTGGAAGCTTTCCCTGGATCCTGCAGTATCCCAAAGTAGCCTTGTGGTCTTACAAGGGATATGGATTGAAAAAGTGAGAACAAATACAGAGAGTTCTTTGACATTCTTTACTTTCTTCAGTGTCACCTTAAAAAGTCCATGAGTCTTAGAAGTTTTAGAGAATCAATGATGAAAGAAGCAACTTCCTCGCTTTGCAAATGAAAAAAACTGAAACCAAGAGGAGAGAAAGTGACTTTATGGCAACTTTAAGCTAGAAATCCAGTTCTACTTTCCAGTGAATTTTTCCCCCTTCCATCACTGTCCTCTTGATTCGTGGTTATGTGCTTTTGATTGAGATTTTTTTATTCTTTTGTTTTCCTAAAGTGGGGAATTGTATGGTACGTATGAAAGGGACTAGCTGTTAGCTACTCTTTCAAGTGTCACAGCCCAAGAAATATTTTATTGCATTTGATGTCTAAGCATTAGTGAAATTCAAGCCCAGCCATTGATTCACACTAAACTGAGTTTATAAATATACCTAATGCTGATTTTTCTGTTTTGGGGCCAAGATCCTTTTCAGAATAGGGTGACAGTATACATTACTCCATCTTCTTTGGGACCATATATCATGAAACTTCAACCAAGCTCAGGGAGATTCTGACCTCATGGGCTCTATTTAAAGCAGGTGCTTTGGAATTAATGATGCTTGTTCTTTAGAACTTTGAAAACCCAATGGGTGAAAGTCAAGCTGAGCCTAAATGCTTATTTTGAAATGGATACTTTTTTATTCTTATTAAAGTCATGAGTTTTTATCCTAGAATACTTAGAATGTCAGTAATGGATAGAAACTTACAGATCATCTGGCCTTAATTCCTCAGTTTAGAGATGTGAAAACTGAGGACTAAATAGGGGAGGCACAGTGAGTGAGTCAAGGAACTAGGACCTAAACTCAATCAAGTCTCATGACTCTCAGTACAGTGTTCTTTCTGCCTTGTTACATTCTTTCCAGAGATGATGAGGAAGTGTGGACCACTTAACTAGTCAAATCCAGGGACCTGAACCAGGAAGATAGTTCCTTCTGTGTAAGATGTTCTGCTTTGGCCAGGCATGGTGTCTCACATCTGTTAATTCCAACACTTTGGGAGGCTCAGGGAGGTGGATTTCTTGAGCCCAGGAGTTTGAGATCAGCCTGGGCAATATGGCAAAACTCCATCTCTACAAAAAAATATATAAAAATATTATCTAGGTGTGGTGGTGCGTGCCTGTGGTCCCAGCTACTTGGGAGGCTGGGGCAGGAGTATGGCTTGAGGCCAGGAGGTGGAGGTTGCAGTAAGCCAAGATTGCACCACTGCAGTCCAGCCTGGGTTGACAGAGTGAGACCCTGTCTCACAGAGAAAAAAAAAGTTCTGCTTCAAGAAAACACTTATTCTTACCTGAAGAGTGCAGCCATAGATTCCTTTAAGGATATATGTGTGGAGTAGAAACTGGGAAATGGTGCCTGAGAAGCGAGGGTCAGGAGGCCATTCTGGGATTCACAGAAGCAGCTGCATGAGAATGCAGCAGCAATCATAACTCTCACGGACCACCTTTATCACTATCAAGTACTTTCACATCCGTGTTCTCATATGAAGTTGGCAAGATGAGTAGTAGTATCCTTACTTCACAGAAGAGTCCCTAATTGGTTAATGGCATTGCTCTGTTTCACGTAGATGGACAGAGCTAAAACTTGAATCCCATCTTTTGTCCCCAAGCCTGCTATTCTAATTCCAGATCTTGTGTTTCTCAGAGAGCTCTAACTCATCAGCGAAACTTCTTTTACTGTTCAAAGAAGCATCTTTCTCCAACTATTGCCAGTGATACTACATTTCAGCAAGCAATTGGAAGGAAATTCGTAGGTATCTTTAGTCCGTTAGCAGATATTTGTGAAATGCTTCTCCATATGTATATAGCACTATGCTACAGAATACAGGGGAATTTAAAATCAGAACCACCTTTAGGAAGCTTTTGGTTGGATGAACAATTAACTATTTAGTAGAAGAATAAAAAGAATGTAGCCAAGGGCCAAAGGAGTGGCCCAGACACTGCAGGCTCTAGGATTTCAGGGGAAGGAGAGGTCAGTGTGGGTGAGGTTGGTCAGGGAAGGGTGTGAAATTGTGGTTGGGCTTTGGGAAGGTCACATTTTAAGAGACGGAGAGTTTGACTTGGTTCTCTTGCTTTCTCTTTGTCCTCTGGCAAGACACTAAACTCTCTGGCCCCCTCTCTTCCATCTGGCCAGTACGTTGACATAATGATCTTTAAGGGTCATTCCAGCTCTGAAATTCTATCCTATAAAAAATAAAACTGGCGTAAAGAAATGGTCATGGATGCATTCAAAGATTAAGTATAATGCCATTTACTGCAGCCTAATTTATAATGATAAAAACAAAGGTATGGAAACAAATGAAATTGAAGAGAGATTGGTTAAACAAATGATGGCAGAGCCATATGTTGGAATATTATATTGTCATTAAATAGAATGTTTTAGAAGAATATTTAATGACAGAAGTACGCTCATGGTATAGTAAGTGAAAAGAATGATTAACTATACTGTAACTTCTAATTTGTTGAAAGAAAAGAAGAATGCATAGAAAAGACTAGAAGGAAATGGGCCAGGTGGGATTATGAGTGAATTTTGTTTTCTATGCTGAATTTTGAATATTTTCAATTTGATTATATCTCCTATAAATACTATTTTAAAGTTAATGAATAAAATCAGTTACCCCTCAGTGCAAGAGACTGGCTCCTTTGCCATCTATTCCCATGTATATGTCCTTGACAAGTCACTTGCGCGGGCCTCAGTTGGGAGGTTGTGTGGAAGAGAGGCAAGATACTTTAGCAGGAGGCAGGAGAGTGACCATCTATTTTTGGCTCAGTCATGAGTCAGCTTTGTGACTTTGGGTAAGTCCCTCCTGAACATCCCTGAGCCTCAATTTCTTCATCCGAAGAGGGGAATTAGAGGTCACAAAAGATCCTTCAAGTTGCAAAATATATTTGTTCCTAAAGATGGATAATTTCTCCACTATTGTGGAACTGGCTAAGAGGCCTCTTTGGCTTCTTGAGCCTGGCTTCTTTCTTTTCTCTTCCGCTCCCCTGCACTTGGGCTCTGCTGGCTGCAGGCTGATTTCTGTTATTCAGAGTTCAGGGTGAATTGGAGTAAAAGTTGAGTGACAGGGCCTCTGCGCAGGTAGGGTGTAGTGACAGCACTGAACCACTAGAGGGAAGCATTGTTTGATTACTTTCTCCTTTCCCATTTTTTAGCTGCTGTGTCTGCAGGTGACGATTAGCCTTGATTTGCCTGGGGGTTTCAAATTCTAGCATTTTAGAATTAAAAGGACTTTGAAGATCATCCAATAAAACCCCAGTATGCTGCAGATGTGAGATGATAGAGGCTTGATAAAGCAAGCGACCTGGTTAAAGTCACACAGTGTGTTTTTTCAGGGTCTACACTATAAAGGAAGGCTGCAGACAGAGCCAAGGGTATAAACAGTTGAGTCCACAAAGAATAGACAGGTCCCATGTTGTGCAGAAACCTAAAGGATCTACTTGTATACTTGGATTCACTGAGCTCTAGCCAGGTGTTAAGAAGCCTGGAGATAGAGAAGAAAAGATGTAACCCTGCCCTGAGGAGCTGCTGTCTGGCAGGGGGAAGCAAGCACAAACACACGATGCTACCCCAGGTGTCTTCCCCACTGTTTGGTGGTCTGCCTAGTCTAGGATCCAGGCTGTGGTGGTGGCTTGGAGGCTGGTTTGTGGAAGACCCTGCAGGTGTTCTTATGAATGATCACCTCCAAGATTAGGGAGATACATTAGGTACCCTAAGTTTGTATTTCCAGTTAACTTCTGCAAGCAGTGCTTAGCCCATTCATGTGCCATGCCTTACCTTTTCTTGAGGTTTGCGAGGAGTCCTGGCAGTTTTTTCTCCACCTTCAACCAGACTTGTACCTTGGCTCTAGGCTGACTTTATTTTTGGTTTGCAGGTACCCACCAGCCCTAAGCATTGTGGTAAAGTGAAATCGTATACTGGCCTGGGAGCCAGGCAGCTCTGTGACCTTGCGCAGGTTACCTTCTGTCTTTGAGAAGGGAGTTCATGCTCTCAGCTGCAGCTGTGTCATCTCTGATAGAGAGATGAAGTTTTGTCATTGTATTTGGATTTTGTGTTTGGCAGTGAATACCCATTGATCTGTGGTCTAGAGAAGTGTAGCATGTGTGTACCTGAAGCAGAAGCAAGAGCCACCCTCTGAAGTGGGTATATTTGAGAAGGGGCCGGGCCTGCAGGGCCACCAGATGGCAGCAGCAGGCAGCCAGATAGCCTTGGGATGAGGCTGGTAGGGTCATTCCGGAATTAGCAAGGTCAGAGCTGAAAGGGCCCCTAGAGGTCATCCACGCTCTCCCTCTTTTTGTATGGATGGGAGAACCTAGGCCCAGAAAGGGAAGGGAGCTTGCATAAGGACACACCCTGAGTTAATAGCTGATAGTCCTTTCTCTTAAGAGGAACTGAGACTGGTCTGACCTCTAGCTGGCTGCCCCATGGAGATCCAGGGGACAAGGGCCAGTGAGCCAGCTGTGGGAGAGGACCTGGCAGTGGCAGTTAAGTGTTTGCCTTTTTCCTGATTTCTTCAAGGGCCTTGTCTTAATGATTTTCACCTTCTCACTCACAGCAAAAGCAATGTGCATGTCTTTTCTGCTCGCTCGCCTCTGCCCTCTCCAGTTCTCCTCCTCAGTTCTCTGGGCCAAGGCTTCCCATCACACTGTGTAATGGATAGAATTAGGGGTCATCTCTTAAGCCCTACACCCCACAGATGGGCAGGCCCAGGGCCTTGCCAGAGGCGTGCTGAAGACATGAGTTAGCACAATTGGCTGAATAAGAACAATTTTTTTTTTTTTTTTTTTTTTTAATTTCCAAGGGGATCAGGATAGGGCAGGGAGCCAGTGTTTGCCAAGTACTTACTATGTACTAGGTGCTCTGCCAGGTACTGCTCTGCAGCCTGAGGGTAATACTCCTGTAGCCCCTTAAGGTAGGGTTTATTTCCCTTCATTCTAGGTGAGAATTGAGGCTCAGAGAGGCTAAATGGCTTGCATAAAGTACCATAGCTAGTTAGAAAGCAAAGAAGACTCTTGAATCCCACTGTGTTTGATATCAAAGCTTATTTTATTTCATCATGCCACTTCCTCTCAAGGTGACCTTACTGGAAATGTGGCAAGTGACTGTCTATTCCATTCAGGCTGCTATACCAAGTAATATAGACTGGGTGGCTTATAAACAATAGAAACCTATATCTTACAGTTCTGGAGGCTGGGAAGTCCTAATCAAAGTGCCAGAAGATTTGGTGTCTGGTGATGGCCTGCCTCCTGGTTCACCTTCTTGCTATGCCTCACATGGCAGAAGAAGTGAAGGAGCTCTCTGGGGTTTCGTTTATAAGGCCACTGATCCCATTCATGAGGGCCCTACCTTCATGACCTCATCACATCCCACAGGCCTCGTCTCTGTAATGTTAAGGGTTAGGATTTCAACATGTGAATTTAATGGGGACACAAACATTCAGTCTGTAGCAGCTCTTTAGGCTTTAGGGAGGGGGCAACAGATATTTTGTCTCTCCTTCCTGGAGAAAGCTTCTGGGGGAGTTGTGGTGGTGAACTGCAAGAGGGAGGAGGCCTTTGAAGTAGGAAAGGGCAGGTCTTTATGGAGCAGGTTAGGGAGTGGTGGCTGGTGTTCTAAAGCCCACTGAGAAATGGTTAAATACCTTTCCTCTCTGTTCCTGTGTTCTAGTAGTTCCTTCTTCCAGGAATGCTTGTCTCTGTGATTCCTGCATAGCTACTGCCTCACTTCCATTGGTTCTTGTCCAAATGTCACCTCTTATACTCTATTCCCTTCACTGCGTTATTTTTCATCATAGCAGTTTTCACTGCCTGAAATCATAGTGTCATTTTTGTTTATTTGTTGTCATTCTCTCCTAACAGAATGTGAGCCCCACAAGGTTAGGGACTTGGTCTGCTTTATTCACCGCTAGATTTCTCCAAACATAGGGGAGAGACTGGAGTGCTGGTAGCATGGAATGGGTAGAACTCTTGGACGTGGAAGCTATGCTGTTTCCAATGGCTGTGTTTAGGAGACACAGCCTATAGCCAGCCCTGTCCTCTTCCTACTTTCTTGGAGAAGCCCAGATCAGAGAGCCTCAGCTCCCTGAGGCTGACAGCAATGTCTGGTGCCCCAGGGTTTTAAGACCAGTTTTGCTCCTGCCTATCTGCAAGGCCTTGCCTTGGGACCTTGGCTTCCCCGATCTGTCCATAGTGAGTGGGGTGACCAGCCATGCTGCAAGCTCACCAGATGGTTCTGGGAATGGTGCAGAGGTCCCTGGCAGAGAGTTCAGTTTCCATTCAAAGAATCTTCCTCTTTCCTGATGGAGATTGATTTGTTCCAGGAGTGCTCTAAAAGTGAGCATTGAGTTACTGGCCTATGATTTTGCCATCGTTTTTAGGTTCTTGACAGATGGCACTCTGCTTGCCCTTTTTCAGGGGACCTTGCCTGTCCCATGGGTGCTCTCAATAATCAGAGTGACGGCCGGGCACGGTGGCTCACTCCTGTAATACCAGCACTTTGGGAGGCTGAGGCAGGCGGATCATGAGGTCAGGAGTTTGAGACCAGCATGGCCAATATGGTGAAACCCCATCGCTGCAAAAAAAAAAAAAAAAAAAAAATAGCCAGGCGTGGTGGTGTACGCCTGTGGTCCCAGCTACTCGGGAGGCTGAGGCAAGAGAGTCACTTGAACCCTGGAGGCAGAGGTTGCAGTGAGCCAAGATCGCGCCACTGCACTCTAGCCTGAGCGACAGAGTGAGACTCCGTCTCAAAAATAAATAAATAAATAAATAAATTGTAGTGACCACCAGTACCTTAAAGTGCTCTCAACGTGTGTCAAGGTGAAAGCAACCCATTCTGAGGAATACTGGAGGAATCAACTCTTGCCCAATCTAAGAGTGACTTTTTACCTTAGGAGGAAGCTTAATGTAGCCAAAAGAACTCTGAAGAGCTAGGTTTAAGTTCTAATTTGGCTATTTGTTGGCCGTGTGATCTTGGGCAAATCATTGGGCCTGAACTTCCTCACCTGTAAAATGAGAACCTTAACTCCTAATTTGTCTGCTTCACAGGGGTGTCTTATATCATTTACTCATTCGCAGTTCCTCCCTTTATTCCTTCACTCATTTGTTCAACAAATATTTGTCACATAGGCAGAAGTGAGGGGAGGGCATTCCAAGCAGAAGCAATACTGCGAAAAAATCCGTAGAAGTGGGAAGTGCTCTGTGGTGTAGTTTGCTTGACCTGGGCCAGATGATAAGAGACCAGGAACTTTTGGGTATAATGGGAATGGGTCCTTGTTGAGGCATTACTCTGTGAGCAGTGGAGGAGCAGCTGGAGGTTTCTGTGAGGGGTGGGGGTGTGTGAGAAATGTAAACATTGAAAGGAGACACCCTGACTCTGGGTGGCTCTTGCTGGCTCCTCTGTTGAGGCCTCATGCTTGCTTTCTGCTCATTGCTGTGGCTGAATTAGAGGTACTCTGAATTCTTAGGGGTGCCCCTTTCAGGGGCTCAGGTGATTATGAGAATCTATGAGATGGGGAGATGGGTGGGACTGGAGTCATCTGGTTCATTAGCCTTTCTTCTGGGAAGCTGTCATGGGCCATATGGAAGGTCATTAAGGAAACCATCATGTTACCTTTCGTCTTGAAGCTTTTCTTAAAGGCCTAAAAATGAGCAGCTCTGGGGCTTCTCCTTATACCTCCCTGAGGAGATGGAGCTGTGTGAGGAAGGACTCTGTCACATTTATCAAGGGCACATGTATGCCAGGCATTTTACCAGGGCTTTACAAACATTTATTTAATCCATATACAAATTTTGCCAAGTGAGGCTCACTCCCATTTTACCCATGAGGAAACCAAAGAGATGTGAAGAGACATGAGCTTACCCTACCTGGGTACTTAGCCTTGCTTTGCTCAATGTGAAATGCAAGTCAACATCACTTGTCAAGTTTAGGGGTATTGTGAGGCTCAAATAAGATCATGGAAAGCACTTTGTAAACTGGAAAGTTACTATGTGCATAGGCAGGGAGCCATCAATAGTACTACTCCTTCCCAGTCACACTCCTACATTGAATTTTGCTTGCACCACTCATTCCTGAGCTGATAGAAGCTTCTAGCCATTTGTTTCTCTTCTGTGCACTTTCTCCCCCAGCCAGCCCCAGAGTCAGTGGCTTTATTCACCACTTCTCTCCATTAAGCCCACAAATAAGAGAGCAATGCCTTTTTTTAGAATGTTAACATTTTAAAACGTTACAGTACCAACTAATATCAAGGTAAACTTTCTTTTCTTTTTGCCATTTTGGTGATAACAACGTAAATTGTGGAATTTTAATCCTAGAAGGGACCATTTTATCCTTATTTGAAATTTGAGAAAATAGAAGCCCAGCAAGAGATGATTTGTCCCCATGGTCCCATAGCTAACAGGTAGCAGCAGACCCAGCTAGGATTAGAACCCAATGGGTCCCTTGTCTAGAACCCCTCCGCTGCCTCACATCAGCCCTTTTATGAGAGACTTTGGCTTCTTTGTGGAGGAAGAATCGAGTTTAATAAATTTCATTATACCAGCCCCTTTATGTAACAGGGCTGTTTCCGGGTCCTGGCAGATGGTCCATAGTAACAGTGCTTTGCTGATTTGGTTGGAGCTGAGCCTATGAAATGAAAAATCCTCAGTAGCAGATGCCTCTCCTAGGCCCTGGCCATGGAAAAGTCCTCCTCTCCAAGGAAAGTACTGTAGCTTTGGTGGTAACTGTCTCTAGTGGGACTAAGTGTCAGCACCCTGAAAGATAATCTTAAACGGTGTCAAGGTTTTACAAAAGGTCACATTGGTGACTTGGAGGTTCTTGGCAGTTGAGCTGCTAGTAGAGGGTGTTTGTATTCTGGGGCCTGAGGGACAGATGGGAGCAGGGAGCAGAGCAGGAGGGAGATTAGTCAATGTGGGAGGGAAAGGTGGCCATCCCACCCTGGGTCTGCCCTGGCAACCTCTCCTTTTCCATACCATGAGACCATGGACCTCCAGACAAGCCATTTGAATGTAACTGCAGTGTTTGTCACACCATCTGCCAGCCTTGACAGTGGACTTTAACCCCAAACCTCTCCCAACCCCCTACTTTGAAATTACTGGGACTCTAAGTCTCCTGATTATCTTCCCTTTCCTGGTGGGTCCTTGAACATTATATGTTCTCCTCAGTGGCCTCCGTCGGTGATGCTCATTATTGCCACTGCTCAATGCAAGTGCCAAGTCCCCAAACCACCGACAGTGGAGTGGTCATTATCTCCACTGACATCTTCCTGACCATGTCCACTGCTCAGTTTCACCCTTGTAGAGTTCTCAAATATAGGGGTGGGAGAATGTTTTCCCATCTTTGAGTATAGCTCTATTAGGACCCCAATAGATCTTTTATACTAATCTCTCTTGAAGAGCCTGGAACAGTTTCCCAGGGATGGGGTTAGAGTAAATTTGAGAGACACTGTCTACAGTCATGTACCAAGATGTTCTCACTGGTTGACCACAAACGAGCATCCTAGGATAGGCTCGTTTCCTTCCCTACTGCTGCCTCTGGGTGAATTGCTCACCCAAAGATTGGGGCCAACCTTTGTCTCCTCTATTGGAGATCTTAATCTGAGCTTCCTAGTTTCTCTTTGAAAACCAGTGATGCAAATAGTATTTCTAGGGGGTTGTGGGATGTCCTGGGGTTTCAGAGGTGGGGTCCTGGCTTTCTAACATAACAGTTTTGATACATGGCAGTGGATGGGCTTTGCAGAATTAGCTGGCTCCAGTGTATGGCCTGTCCCTGGTCCTGCTCCTGTGGGACCTCAGGGTGGTCTGCAGGGGGAGCTGTGTTCCCATAGCCAAGTGCTGGGATTTTTTACCAAGGGAACTCAAGCAGCTCCTCTCTGCAGGTTTAGGCATGCTTGGGAACTGCGGCTTTCCCTTGGCTGTGCTGACTCTCCCAAGTCGCATTCCTAGCTTTAGCCTTCAGCTTGGGTACTGTGAGTCATCGTCATCAGTGGAAAACACGGCCTCATCAACAGCTGGGTGCAGCGCTTGGCCTTTTTTCTTTCCTTTTTTTTTTTCTTTTGTAACTTCACAGAGATGGAAACTACTGATGATTTTGCAGTGGACAAAAACTGAAGGTGATGTACAGGATTAGGGATGGAAGTTCCAGATAGGGAGAGGAGTATCTGGAGGAGATGGAGAAAGGGATGTTTCTTTCATTACCTAGCCCTTGGGCCTCCCAAAAGCCATCCCTGGGATGGAGGCAGTGAGAATCATGGTGACCTCACCTGTCTGCTCTTCCCTGCCAAGCAGCTCAGGAAACCCATGATAATTAGGTGAGGCAGGTTGCAATGGAAGCTTGGAGAAGTTGACTGGTACAGGCATACCTTGGAGTTACTGCAGGTTCAGTCCCAGACTGCAGCAATAAAGCAAATATCCAATAAAGGGAGTCACACAATTTTTTTGTTTTTCTAGTGCATATAAAAGTTGTGTTACACTATACTGTATACTATACTTATTAAATGCACAATAGCATTATGTCTATAAAACAGTGTACATACCTTAATTAAAATATATTTTATGGCTAAAAAATGCAATCATCTGAGCCGTCAGTGAGTTGTGATCTTTTTGAATTGTGGCCTTTTAGAGGAAGGTCTTGCCTTGATGTTGATGGCTGCTGACTGATCAGGGCTGTGGTTGCTGAAGATTGGAGTGACTGCGACAGTTGCTTAAAATGAGACAATAGTAAAACTTGCCACATTGATTGAACTCTTCCTTTCACAAGATTTCTCTGTAGCATGCAAAGATGTTTGATAGCATTTACTCAGAGTAGAACTTCTTTCAAATTTGGAGTCAGTCTTCTCAAACCCTGCTGCTGCTTTGTCAATTAAGTTTATATAATAGCTTGTCTTTTGTTAGCATTTCAACGGTGTTCACAGCATCTTCACCAGGAGTAGATTCTATCTCAGTAAATCACTTTCTTTGCCATCCATAAGAAGCAACTCCTCAACCCTACAAGTTTGATCTTGAGATTGCAGCAACTCAGTCACATCTTTAGGCTCTATGTATAATTCTAGTTGTATTGCTGTTTCTACCACATCTGCAGTTACTTCTTCTACTGAAGCCTTGAATCCCTCAAAGTCATCCATGTGGGTTGGAATCAACTTCTTCCAAACTCCTGTTAATGTTATTTGACCTCTTCCCATGAATCATGAATGTTCTTAATGGCATCTAGAATAATGAATCCTTTCCAGAAGATATGTAATAACTTTGCCCATATCCATCAGAGAAATCACAATCTATGGCAACGATAGCTTTACAAAATGTATTTCTGAAATAATAAGACTTGAAAGACAAAATGACTCCTTGATCCTTGGACTGCAGAATGGATGTTGTATTCGCAGGCATGAGAACAACATTAATCTCTTTGCACATCTCTATCAGAGCTCTTGAGTGACCAGGGGCTTGGTCAACGAGCAGTAACATTTTCAAAGGACTCCTTTCTGAGCAGTAGGTCTCAACAGTGGGCTTAAAATATTCAGTAAACCATGCTGTAAACAGATGTGCTATCATCCAGGCTTTGTTGTTCCATTTCTGGGGCACAGGCAGAGTACACTGAGCATAATTATTAAGCACCCTAGGATTTTTGGAATGGCAAATGAGAATTGGCTTCAACTTAAAGTCACCAACTGCATTAGCCCTAGATAGTATCTTCTTCCCATAGAAGGCTGTTTGGTCTGCATTGAAAAACTGCTGTGTAGTGTAGCCCCATTATCAATTTTCTTAGCTAGATCTTCTGGATAACTTGCTACAGCTTCTCCATCAGCACTTGCTGCTTCACCTTGCACTTTTTTGGAGACAGCTTCTTTTCTTTTTCTTTTCTTTCTTTTTTTTTTTTTTGAGA
>NW_012104477.1:662103-664540 GCF_000951045.1 Mandrillus leucophaeus
GTCTTGCTCTGTCACCCAGGCTGTAGTGCAGTGGCGCGATCTGGGCTTACTGCAAGCTCCGCCTCCCGGGTTCATGCCATTCTCCTGCCTCAGCATCCCGAGTAGCTGGGACTACAGGCGCCCGCCACCACACCAGGCTAATTTTTTGTATTTTTAGTAGAGATGGGATTTCACTGTGTTAGCCAGGATGGTCTCGAACTCCTGACCTCACCCGCCTCAGCCTCCCAAAGTGCTGGGATTACAGGCGTGAGCCACTGCACCCGGCCCATTTTGCTTTCTTATCGCTAGCGTAGCACTTTTAATTTCATTCAAGAACTTTTCCTTTGCATTCACAACTTGCTTAACAGGTGCAAGAGGCCTAGCTTTTTAGCCTATCTTGGCTTTTGACATGCCTTCCTCCCTAAGCTTAATCATTTATAACTTTTGATTTAAAGTGAGAGATATGTGACTCTTCCTTTCACTTGAATACTTAGAGGCCATAGTAGGGTTATTAATTGGCCTAATTTCAATATTGTTGTGTCTCCGGGAATAGGGAGGCCTGAGGAGAGGGAGATGGAAACAGGGCTGGTCAGTGGAGCAGTCAGAACGTACAACATTTATCGATTAAGTTTGCCATCTTATATGGGCATGGTTCATCATGCCGCAAAATAATTGCAGTAGTAACATCAGTGATCATTGCAGATCATCATAACAGATATAATAATAATAATAATTGTGAAAAGTTTGAAATATTGCAAAAATTACCAAAATGTCACAGAACACGTGCTGTTTGAAAAATGGCGTCAATAGACTTGCTTGACTCCGGGTTGCCACAAACCTTCAATTCGTTAAAAAACAAAAACAAGAACAAAAACTGCAGTTATCTGTGAAGTGCAGTAAAGTGAAGTATGCCTATACTTTTCTAAGAAGCTGTGGACAAGATGTACTAGAAGTCAGGGCGGCCCGGATTCTAGTCTAGTCTTACTTCTAACTCAGTATTTGACCTTGGGTAGTTAAGTTACTTTCCTTTTGGGCCTCATTTTACCTAACTAGAAGCAAATGATTGGGTAAGAAGTTCTCTAAGGTTTCTTCTGGCTCAGATGGTTTATGAGGCTGAATTGAATGTAAAGAACTTTGAACCTTATTCCCATAATCCTCTTGAGAATCCAAACCCGATAGCTCTTTCTCCAGATGAGCAGTGTTCTGCTCACTGTATAAGGAGAATCACATAGACCTGGTATTCACCCTTTAAGGACTTACAGCTTGTTGTCCTTCTTTCCTGTCCCCACCAGGCAGCAGAGTCTGCTGGGAAGCAGGAAATTGGGATCCTAGTTCTGGCTCTACCAAAACATACTGTGTCCTTGGGCAGATCATTCACCTCTTTCAGCCTTATTTTCATTTTCTTTAAAATCAAGGGATTAGACTTGCTGCTTGGCTTCAACTACCCTCCCTCACCGCTCCACACACATTCCCCGCCCCCCAGCCTCCTACTAGCTTTTCTGCAGGGTGTGATTCTTAGCTGCAGAAGCCCTGGGGTATAGTTTCCTTTCTTGCCGGGAGGGAGAAAAGCAAGATTATTTTTTAATTACGCAGCTAAGATTAGGCAGCAATCTGCATTTTAAAATGTTATTAATAAGAATCTATAAGTGTGTGAAGAAGCTTTAGAGTTTGAATGTGAAATGTGTTGGGAAACATCTGTAGAGTCACTGGCCTCAATCAGAGATTTTTCTCAGGTTGCCAAGTGGCTTCTAGGTGTAACTAACAGTGTGATGTGCTACTGGACCCCTAGAGGAACAGGAAAACCAAGGCCCTCAGCCAGCACATCTCAGAGCAGGGACTCATCATGGTCCAGCCTCTCATGATGGTTCTTTGTAAACTGGCTTTAGAGAGTGAGAGTCATAATGTTATTAACACCTGCATTTAGGGTTTACAAAGTGCATTTATGTTTATTGCCTGCCTTTTCATCATAGGCTTGAGAGGCAGTTTAAGCAAGTTTCATTGCCTCTACTTGAGTTGGCTGGGACTTGTAAGTTTAAGGTTCTTCCGTTAGGAAAGGCGGTGTGCTGTAGAGGAGAAGCTCAGAAAGGAAGATGGGAGCTGGACACTGGTCCTGGGCCGCCATCTCCCTCCCCAGCTCTGCCTGTCTCCTTTCCCTACTTTATATTTCTCTATAGCAATGAAAATCATTTGCCATAGGTAATGTTTTGTTGTTGCTGTTGTCTGTCTTTCCTGTCATTAGATTTAAGCTCCATGATGAGGGAGTTTTGTCTTTTTTTTTTTTTTTTTTTAATTTGAGACAGGTTCTTGCTCTGTCACTCAGGCTGGAGTGCAGTAGCATGGTCATAGCTCACTGCAACCTTGAATTCCTAGGCTTAAGCAATCTTTCCACCTCAGCGTCTGGAATAGCTAGGACTACAGGTGTGCACTACCTGTTCAGCTAGTTTTTTTTTTTTTTTTT
>NW_012104477.1:667690-668194 GCF_000951045.1 Mandrillus leucophaeus
GAGTCTCGCTCTGTCACTCAGCCTGGAGTGCAGTGGCGTGATCTCGGCTCACTGCAGGCTCCACCTCCTGGGTTCAAGCGATTCTCCTGCCTCAGCCTCCGGAGTAGCTGGGATTACAGGCATGCACCACCATGCCTGGCTAAGTTTTTGCATTTTTTGTAAAGACAGGGTTTCACCTTAGTAGCCAGGATAGTCTTGATCTCCTGACCTCATGATCCCCCTGCCTCAGCCTCCCAAAATGTTGGGATTACAGGCATGAGCCACTGCGCCCAGCCTATAGCTTCTTTTATTAAACCTCGTGAACCAACCTCTGCTAGCTTCCATCTTTTTTTCCTTAGCTTCCTCACCTCTCTCAGCCTTCCTACAATGGAAGAGAGTTAGGGCCTTGCTCTGGATTAGGCTTTGGCTTAAGAGAATGTTGTGGCTGGTTTCACCCTTTATCCAGACTACTAGAACTTTCTCTGTATCAGCAAAAAGGCCATTTTGCTTTTTTTTTTTTTTTTT
>NW_012104477.1:671244-697585 GCF_000951045.1 Mandrillus leucophaeus
TTTTTTTTTTTTTTTTTAATTGTTTGTAGAGACAGGATCTTGCTATGTTGCCCAGGTTGGTCTCAAACCCAAGTGATCAAACTCAAGACTCAAGTGATCCTCCCACTTTGGCCTACAAAAGTGCTAGGATTAAGTTTTATGTGTTCTGTTCAGTGCAGTAGCCCCTAGCACCTGGGGCAGCACCTGGCATATAGAAAGTGCTCAGTTACTATTTGTTGAATATTGTGAATGCCTGGATCTGTTTCTATCTGTATAGGCTGTGTGACTTGGAAAATTATTTGTTTTCCTTAGTTTCATTTTCTCTTTGGAGAGTAGGTTTAGATGGTCTCTGATGTCCTTGGTGGTAACAGCAATACCTATTACTTTGTTTTCTGAACACCTGCTCTGGGTCAGGCCCTGTGTTAGGTGCTGTGGGGAATACTGAGAGACTAAGAAAAGATCATTGTTCATTGGGCAAACTAAGATATGCAGTCAAATAACCCTATGTTTGGAGGGATAGAAAGTTGTTGAAACAGAGGTACAAGCACCGTGCTAGTGGCTCCTAAAGGAAGAGATGGCTTATTCTGACCAGGGGATGATAGGGTGCTTTAGGGAGGCAGCAGCATTTGAGCTAGGCCCTGAAGGGGGAGTAGGATTCCATAAGTGGGACAAGCAGGCTGACCAGCTTTGCAGCCTGACAGGTGTTGCAGGCTGACCAGCATTGTGGGCTGGGGGCAGAGCATGGTCCTGAGGCCCCGGAGGGAGGAAGTTGAATATGCTTTTGACAAAGGAGCAGTCATCCAACATCGAGCAAACGTAGGTGCCTTGAGAGAGGCAAGGGAGCTACTGAACAAACTAGGACTGGGGCTTCCTGCCATGCTCTTGCCTAGCCTGGAAGAAGAAACCAGCCTGACTCCTTGCTTTTCTCTGGGAAACCCTAACCCCATGTTGTAGATAGTTCTGCAGTCAGTCTTGGTGTTCCTCAGGGTGCAGTCTGTCTTCACTTCTATCACTGCTGCACCCGATTTGGTAGCTAAGAAAGTCAGTGGTGAAAATGGAGCAGCTGTATGTAATACTTCTATGTTTTAGGAATCTGACCTTTGCCATATAGGTCAAGGATGGATGAAGCTCACTCACTCACTCATCAGCTGGGCTCTCTCTGTGCCTCCAGCCCACGTGTGTGTCCCTGTGACTCTGAACAACCTCAGGAAGTCCTTGTGAATGTTCACTTTTGAAGAGCCAGTGTGACCAAGTGAAAAGTGGAGCTGAGGTCAGACAGACCTGTGCATCCTCTGCAGGACAATGACTGAGGGCACTGACTCTGGTGCCAGGCCGCTGGGTCCCATCCTAGCTTTGCCATTGAGAGCTGCTGGCTCTGAGCCAGAGACATAACCTCTCTCTATGCGTTAATATTTTCATCTGTAATTTGAGGATTATAATGCCTACTTAGGGTATTTCTGTGGATTAAAAGGGATAATCCATATGAAGAGTTTAGCATGAAATAGCCCTCAAAATATTAGCAATTATTGTTGTTATTATTGCAGCTGTGCCACTTACTAGCTCTGTGATCTTGGGCAAGTCATTTAACCTCTGTGATCTGTTTCTTAATCTGTAAAATGGGATTCACAGTAATCAGTCGGGGTTGATTAAATTATGTAACTTAATGATAGTGCCAAAAGCAGTTTTATACAGAGTCAGCTCTCAATAAATAAATTCCCCCCAACCCCTCAACTTTTGTTCATTCTCTTTGCAGGCTTTTTCTCCCCTTTTTAGTTAGGCAGCCCGTATTTGGGAATTTTATTTCTGTATTAACTTAAAAAAAAATCCAAACCTTTTATTATGTGATATTGTTTATGATACGACTTTGGAAACTTGTGACATTTTACTAAAAAATAAACTATACAGTCAAGTTTTACTTTTTATTTACACTGGGAACTATATGAGTAGTCTTTGATATTAGAGTGCATGCTTTATTTTTGGACAATGGTGAGACTAAATATTCCAAAGGTGACAATAAAATTAAATTGTATACCAGTCATTTTAACACTGAAGATTTTTAGGCATCATAATTAAAGTGTAGATCAGGGAGGTATCCAAGAGGTCATCCATTCCAGTCCTCTTGTTTTATAGATGGGAAAACTAGGCCCCTAAAGAAGAAGGGACCTGTTCAAGGCCATTCAGCCTAGAAGAGAAGCCAGGATTAGACCTGAATCTTAACTCAAGTTTTATTGAATCTCAAGTTAAAGCTTCCTCTCCTCTCTTCTCTTTTCCAACTCGTCTTGCTTCATCTTTCTTCTCCATTGTTCCCTTTAACTCTCTTCTTTTTCCTACCTTTAATTAATTTGTTTCGTCTGGTACATTATAGACTTCTGATGTGCAAGCCACCATGCTTTAATCTTAAAAATCAAAATTCCGTGATCGAGCTTTCAATGTTCTTTCTCTTCTTTGATTATCATTAGAGACATTGACCCTAACACTTTGGTAGGTGGGAATTGGCTGAGAAGATTTGACAAAGTGGTAGAAATGCTGTGTGGAACCATGTAAATCCTTAATAAGGCTGTGTTGTTCAGTTTGGGAGCATAATAGTAATAATGGCCGTTCACTAGTTAGTGTGTGCCACACGCTTTATGGAAAAGTATCCTTGCAGCAATGCTACAAGGGAGATGCTTTTGTTTTCATTCTGCAGATAAGACTTAGAGTTGTTGAGCAGTTTGCTCAAGATTATGGAGCCAGTGAATGGTAGTGCTCAGTAGTGGTGAGTAAGAGGTAGATAGGTTGATAGGTAGGGAGATGGTTGGATTCATTTATTCAATTGTTCATTCAGGCAGGAGATAGTTATTGAGTGCCTACTTTGTGTTGGGCATTATTCTAGGACTCAAGAATGAGTGAAATAGCCTGTCCCCAGTATCATGGAGCTGGCTCTCTGAAAGAGGAGACACACATTAATTAAACAGTCCTAATGAGTGTGCATTTATAAGCTGAGGTAAATGCTCCCAGGATGTGGAACATGGTCCTCTGAGATTGTTGCACAGAGGAACCTGATCTGAGTTGAGTAGTGGGCAGAGTTGAAGATGAGCAGGAGCTGACTAGGCGAATGGGATCAGGGTAGTAGGGATAGCTGGGGACAGAGGGAACCAGTATGGAGGCTCTATTAGTCCGTTCTCATGCTGCTGTGAAGAAATGCCTGACACTGGGTAATTTATAAAGAAAAGAGGTTTAATTGACTCACAGTTCCACATGGCTCGGGAGGCCTCAGGAAACTTACAATCATGACAGAAGGCACCCCTTCATAGGGTGGCAGGAGACAGAATGAGAGCCAGCAGGGGAAATGTCAGACACTTATAAAACCATCAGATCTTGTGAGACTCACTCACTATCATGAGAACAGCATGGGGGAAACTGACCCCATGATTCAATTACCTCCCACCAGTTCCCTCCCACAACTTGTGGGGATTATGGAGATTACAGTTCAAGATGAGATTTGGGTGGGGATGCAGCCAAACCATATTAGAGGCCTTGTGGAGGAGCAGCATGGCACATGCTATACGGAGAGGAGTGTGGGGTGACTGCCGCTGTGCTCTGAGCTCTCTCCTTGCCTGTTTCCTGCTCCTTGTACAGGAAGATGATGCTAGGTGATTCTTGGGCAGTTAGTTCTGTGTTTAACGAGTCCCTGGGTATTATCATCAAATGCCTTTTTATGAAGTCTCTGTCCATGTGGCAGAATGAAGGATGAGTGACAGAAGTCAGGTTCTTACCTTCTAAGGACATAGAATGAATAACCCAGAGAGTAACTGGTACTTATGTTTGTAAACAGGTGAATCATAAATATAACAAACCTATAGGTAGAGAGCTTCCTCCTTTTCATGAGTGTATTCTAGATAGCCTTGTAACATCCTGGAATATTAGAGTTGAGAGAGACTGAAGAGGTCATGTGGTCTTTTCTCTCTCTTACCCATGGATTTTCTTTTTATAACATCTACCTTGGTTTGCTGACTCCATTTTGCTATCTTCAGTGACATTATATTCCCTTTTTGGACAGATACTGTCAAGAAAATACGGATGATCCTCTAATCTATCTTTCTATCACCTATAGGACTCCCTTCTCTAGAACAGGGTAGAAATTTCTCTTCCCTGAAGAGCTCAGACATCCCTGGAGCTACTTCTCCTTGTACCTATAGCTATGGCTGCAGCACCTGCAGCCCTTGATGGATGGTAAAGGAAGTTGGCCTCTTGAATATTCATCATCCACCCACCCTACCCGCAGAGTATCCCCTGCTCTCTGTGATTTGCATCTAGTAGTCTTTCTCCTTACTCTCTCCCCTTTTATTTATATTTGACTATTTGATAACATGTTTGCAAAACACCCCAGGAGAGTTAAATAATTTGGTAATTAAATAACATTCTATGATTCCCATTAGCGGGACCCTTGATGTAGCATCTCTATACCTTCATCACCTTCCTACTCACCTTGAAATCGTGAAATCTCAGAATGGTGTTTATTTCCTCTCCTTTCCTTTCAAAATCACATCTAATGGGGTGCCGAGCCCTGTAAATTCTTTCTTTTTTGTTTTCCTATGACTTCAATTCTAGTTTAGGCCTGGATGCATCCTAGGCTTCTGTTATTGTTGTTGTTTCTTTCTTTTCTTACCTTATCACTTACTACCTCTGTGACTTTGGGTAAGTACCTTGTTCCCTGTCAGTAACATGGGGATGGTAAAAGTGCCTAACTCACAAGCTTGTTGCAAGAATAAGCAGGATACTGTACATAGAATGTGCATACTTTAATAAATAAATTAATGTACATATGTTGGTGATGTGTTAAAAAATATTTTGCTGATAGACATCTGGTGCAGTGGCACACGCCTATAATCCCAGCGCTTTGGGAGGCCGAGGCAGGCAGATCACTTGAGGTCAGGAGTTCAAGTCCAGCCTGGCCAACGTGGCGAAACCCTGTCTGTACTACAAATACAAAAATTGGCCAGATGTGGTGGTGCATGACTATAATCCCAGCTACTAAGGAGGCTGAGGCGGGAGAATTGCTTGAACCCAGGAGGTGGAGGTTACAGTGGGCCAAGATCATGCCACTGTACTCTAGCCTGGATGATGTAGCAAGACTCTGTCTCAAAAAAAAAATTTTTTTTTTTTCTTTTACTAATAGTAAGCAACCAAGTTTAGGGACCCTTGGTCTGGAGGGTGAGATCCAGACCCAGCCATGGCAATTCCCTGTGGCTGGCCCCAGCCTGGCAGTCTTGACTCCCCTCCCAGTCTTCTTCCCTAGTGACCCTCATTCACTCTCCTGCCTTTTGATTTTTTTTTTGAGACAGTCTCCCCCGTTGCCCAGGCTGGAGTGCAATGCTGCCATCTTGGCTCACTGCAACCTCTGCCTCCCAGGTTCAAGTGATTCTGCCACCTCACCTTCCCCAGTAGCTGGGACTACAGTCGTGCACCACCACATCCAGCTAATTTTTGTATTTTTAGTAGAGATGGGGTTTTACCATGTTGGCCAAGCTGATCTCAAACTCTTGACCTCAGGTGATCCTCCCGCCTTGGCCTCCCAAAGTGCTAGGATTACGGGTGTGAGCCACTGCGCCTGGCCACCTTTTGATTTTCATATCATTGCTCATCTCACACTGTTCCTCAATATCCTCCCTCGGTCTCCCATTTTCTTTTCTTATCCAGAAGTTCACCTTAAATGCCTCTTGTTCCCTCAAGCCTGCCAGGACAATTCCGGTTCCAGACCCCTTAAGTGTTCTTTCTCCATACTTCTCATTTGGCCTCTGTCGTTTTCTGTGGTGCGTTGATATTTTTTGCAGGATATACTTCTTGGCTCTGTAGTTATTCTGTGCTAATTCTTACATGGACATGCCTTATAAATTGTGTGTCACTTGCTGACTTTGTTTTGAGCTATTTTGTCATCTCTCTAATTTATCATTTACCTGGAGACACATACCTATACTTTTTGGATGACATTAGTGTATCTATTTTTTTATCATAGTAATATATAATCCTTTAAGGAAAAGATTCATTTGTTAAATTTGTGATTGAGTCTCCCTGGATTTGACAGCATGCATCAGCTTGATGCAGACATTCATCTACAATGTATTAATGAGCATTTTTTATATGTGGATTTATTTTACTCCAGATGACATAAAATCATCATCCATGTGTTTAATGCCTTTATTTCAGCACTTACAGTCCTGATTTCTGCATGGGCTCCTGGGAAGAAGATTATTCTAGTGAGGAAAGCTGGATAGTACACAGAGCATATCCATTTAATCTGGGTTTTCCTCTTCCTCAAACATTGTAAAAATGGCTGTTTCATCAGCCAAATTTTGTCAGTCTGTGACAGCAGCTGTGCAATCATTGGAGATACCATTGGCCCTGGAGTCAGAAGACACACGTTTAAATCTTGATTCAACTACTTGGTTGTTGTTTGAACCCAACCAAATCATTTAACTCTCATCATTTAACCTCATCTGTAAAATAAGCTTAATACTCTGTATGCCACAGCATTATTGTGAGGATTAAGACAATGTCAATGAATGTACTGGGTACCTGGGAAGAGGTCAGTAAATGTCTGTTTAAAAGAAAAGGAAAAATAAAAGGGTCTCTTCTATCCTGGGTGAGGCTTCTGATGCAGAGTTTGTTTTGAGGAGAAACAGACAAGTTCAGAGTGCATTAAATTTAGGCTTGAGACTGAAGACTGAACATTAAGTCAGCCTGGTTTCTGGACTTATCTTAACCAGAATGTCTATGGCCTCCCCAGAGAGTATGAGGATTAATTAGTTAATCTTTGTAAAGTGCTTTGAAGGTGAAAAGTGCTATGTAAGTGGAATGGCTGAATTGCTATCGGGAATATAATAATGGTGGCACCATATTCTGCCAGTCTTGACTGTCTTTGACATCAATAATCAATAACAGGAAAGCTCTAAGATGTTTTACTTCATGTGAAAGAAAGGATTCAATGTGTGATTTCTGATAAAATTATTTCTGTAGTCTTAGAGACAACAACTTCCTAGTTTTTCCCAGCAGAGGAATGCTATAGTCATTTAAGCAGCAACAGTCTCATCCCCTGGCTTCTTGGGAATCTCCTGCTTAGCAATCTGGTTAGAAATCCTAGCCAGCTCCGGTAGAGGGACAAGTTGCCAGTTTTGGATGCCTTATGGGTCCTGGGCACATGGGTTTTTAAGAGTAATCTTGCAGAAGTGAAGGAAGAGTGTTGAGTGATTGTGCAGTGACTAGGGCTTAATAACCAATGCAGAGTGATACCATGGGCTAGTAGAAAGAGATGTGGCTTAGCTGTGTGACCCTGGGCAGGTCACTTATCTGAACCTTAATTTTTTCACCTGTCAAGTGACAGCATAGTAGTTGATGAGTACAATGATAAAGGTGGCTCACGGGAGGGTGACTTTCACCCTTGCTGAGGAGAGCTGGGGATTCAAGAAAGGTTTCATAGAACTAGTGGTACATGAGCTGGACTCCAAAGGTGCAGCCATAGTTTACCAGTTAAGGAGAAGGCATTCTTAGCAAAAGGAACAGCACACAAAGAGCCATGAAGTAGTACGTGTGAATGGACCTACTCCCAGCTCTCATAATATACAAGGTATCCCATATACCCTGTGAGCTACACAGACTTTGTTTCCTCTTTGAGGAAGCCCAAAAGTCAGATTCCTGTAAACTGTTGGTATCTACCTTAGTGTCTGCTAGCAGGCTGATGCTGAGAACTGTTTCCCTGCAGAACCTTGTATCACTGCAATATTCTGACATTTCCCCATGAATCTATGGTTGTTTTTTAGCTGACACTATAAACCCATATGTTGAATGTGGGGCCAGATGAAGCTTTGATACCAAACACAAAGTATGCAGTAGTAGATTTGTCTAGAATTTAATATGCATTGCTCTGTGTTTTGTCTCTAAAGCAAAGTTTTTCTTTGTTAAAATAAACATGTATAAAGAATTTATACAACGCACATGGTTATGCATATTTATTGCAGAGAATCTGTTAATAATCTATGCCTCATCAGATTTTGCATTTGTGTTGAAATAACAAATGTGGCACTTGGTACAACTGAATGAATTTGGTGAATTTTCTCTTATCTGGGAGAAGAAAGTCCATTTCTCCTTTTGCAAATCTCATTTTCTTTTGTCATTTTTAGCACTGGCCCGCTTCCCATGTGGTGCATCTGGGGGACTAAATGCTTTTCTGGCTCCAAATGGTTTTGCCATTTTTTTTTTCTTCTCTCACTCCCTTCCCTCTAGCACACATAAACACTTACCTTAGGATTGTTAGAATTGCTTCTTTGGTAAGAGCATAGATTCCGAAAGGTCCCCTTATGTTATAAGGAGGGGAAAGCAAATGAAACTGGCCATTCGTTGAGCTAGGCCCTAAGAGATTGTGGAGTGGAGAATTTCAAGGTGCCTAAATGGGCCCTGGGTTGGGTGGGGAAGAGGAGAGCCTGAGAGCAGGCATCTGGGCAAAGCACAAGGAGTGTGTGGGGAAGGGAGGGAATGGAAGGCCATAAAGCATGATTGAAGTTATATCCATAGTCATATCCATATCGATATAACATGCAAGAGCAGAAACTTTAGAATGAATCTGCTTGAATCCAGCTCTGGTACTTACAGCTTGTTTGATCTTGGGCAAGTCATTTAACCTCTCTGAACCTTCATTTCCACATCTGTAAAAATATGAGTGCGTGTGCCTTCTTTACAGGAAGATAGGAAGGCTCCTGGTAGTTGGTACTAAAATCAGTGTCACACTTTCTCTTGTAATTCATTGCCTACCCATGGGAGCACAGCTGTGGAATGTAGTCTTAATTCAAATAATGTTTGTTTTTAGAAACTGGCAAGGTGTTTACCTGGGGCCGAGCAGACTATGGTCAACTAGGGAGGAAGTTGGAGACTTACGAAGGCTGGAAACTAGAAAAGCAAGATTCATTCCTCCCCTGTTCAAGACTACTGAACAGCATGCCTTCATCTCTGCATTGCTTAACTGGAGCAACTGAGGTAGGAAGTGACTTCACACAGATGTAATGTGTCCCTTTTTCTTGTCTTTCAGTGAAGCATTTACTGAGGGCCTACTGTGGGCCAGGCATTATGGATAGGTTCCATGTAGGAATCTGAAGAGATCCTTGCTCCAAGGAGCTCGTGCTTTAATGTGGTCAAAAGTCAGTTACCCAGATAACTGTACTGCAAGGCAGACTTTGTGTAGTTCCTTGGAGGTTCAAAGTACTTTGGATCTACTATGAAGAGCAAGAAATGAATTCAGGGTACAGGGATTGGCCTAGGCTTTGAAAATGACAAGGCTGGCCAGGCACAGTGGCTCACGCCTGTAATCCCAGCACTTTGAGAGGCCAAGGTGGGTGAACTACCTGATGTCAGGAATTCGAGACTAGGCTGGCTAACATGGTGAAACCCCATCTCTACTAAAAATACAAAAATTAGCTTGGTGTGGTGGCACACGCCTGTAGTCCCAGCTACTTGGGAGGCTGAGGCAGGAGAGTTGCTTGAACCTGGGAGGCGGAGGTTGCAGTGAGCTGAGATCGCGCCATTGCACTCCAGCCTGGGCGACAGAGCAAGACTCTGTCTCAAAAAAAAAAAAACAAAAAAACCCAAGAAAAACCCAGGACAATGACAAGGCTTTGATGCTTTCATCTGTGCTTTAGAGGATGGGTCAGACTTGAGCAAGCAGTTGTAAGACAGAAATTTTAAGTGTGCACAACAGCTTGAACAGAGTCATGGGGGTAGGAAAGGGAGGAAACTATTTTGGGGACCACTTGGTGGTTCAGTTTGGCGGGAGCATTGGGTATCTGGAGGGACAATTATGAGGTAATATCAGAAAGATGGGCTGGAACCTGATCAAGGGGCCGTTTAATACTGAGCTAAATATTTTATACTTGTGTTTATTTTTCCCAGTCCAGAAAGTACTGCAGTTCAGTTGCTTATTCAAACCCCTTTGATTTTCTGAAGTGGTTTGAATTTCTACATTTAAGGCAGGAATCTTAATTTCTCCAGGGTGTGTGTTTCTGTCACTAAATTTTACTTTACTGTTACCCTTTAAAAAAAGAAAAGGCTAGATTTTTTAGAGGATTGAGGATGGCCACACAGGAAATGTGCCTCTGAACCCAAGTTGGCTTAATGAAGGAATTCAGTCTTCATTCAGAGTCTGTCAAAAAAATTAATAAGCTAGTGAGACTTCTGTAATTAGCATCAGACTAATGACAACCCTCTTCATACCTAGAGGGCTTCCCTTCCCCAGGGCCCTGCCTGGCCTCCTCCTTCCGGGTATGTAGGACGCTTCTCAGTTTCTGCTTTCACATCCCAGCCCTGGTCTTCCTGGGCCTTTTCTTAGTGCTGGGTTAAATGTGTCTGTCTTTTTTTCTTTCTCTTTCTCTTGGGTTGAAAAGGTACTAAACAATACCACAAAGACAATTTTACATGTAATAATAATGAAACCACTTAGTATTATGGAAGATTTCCATGATCTTACCACCCTAAAACAGCTACATTCCTTTTTGTGTATACACGTGTCCATACTTCTCTACAAGTTGTACCAATAGCATTTATGATGTTTTGTTTTCAATCTTTATTTTATCACAGATGCTTTGCTTTTTTCCCTCTTGGTCTTTAAAATGAACATTTAAAATGGCTATACAGTAAACATTACATGATTAGAAGGTTCTGGGATTTCTCAAACCATTCTTTAGATATTGGACATTTAGATCATCCTTTTTTTTTTTCACCACTAGTGAATCTCTGTTGAACTGTTTCCTTAAGATATGATCTTAGGGATGCAATGACAAGGGCAAAGGTCAGGAGCATCTTTATGACTTTTGATATATTTCTCCAGATTGTGTTTGGCAGAAGTTGGCTCTACCAGTAGTAAATAAGGCAATGCAGTATTTAAACTAGTATTGTCTCTTTAGTGAGTTAAGGTGCTGAGAGCCTGTTAAATAGTGCTTTAGACTCTAGTTTTTCTTTGTCTTTCCCAGATCATTTAAGACTTTGTGGTCAGGTTGCACAGTAGTGGAGGAATAGAGGATTCTTAGATTTTTCCGAGTCTCTAGTTCTATTAGCAAGATGAGTATACCCTGTGTCATAATACCTAAGGTATTGGTATTGGTAAGGATAACTTGCAAAGTTCATGACTTAGTAGGCACTCAGAAACTGTTGAGTCCATTCTCTTCTTACCCTTTGAGGTTTTTTAATGCCTTGTGGTAGCCACAGTATGCAGCACTGTGATAGACATGGCCAGTGCAAAATTTAGGGTAAGAGCCTGACATTGATACAAATTTTATGTAGCTTATCAGGAGTAGGCTTGAGCCCTGAGCCCCCTGGCAGCTTCATTTTAGAGCTCCTTCTTTCCTAGCTCCAGTCTCTGGGGTGCTGGAGTGTAGACTCTTCGGTCTCACTTCAGATTCAGACTCCAGGCTCTTACTCTCTGGTAAATTGGGTCTGGGAATTATCTCCAGCTGTGGATATCCAGGTCTGGCCTGCTAGGCATATATTTGCTTGAGGCCAAGAGAGAGCCAGTCCAGGAGGCAGCCATATGCTACTAGGAGTGGGTTCACCTGGATATCCAGGTCTGGCCTGCTAGGCATATATTTGCTCGAGGCCAAGAGAGAGCCAGTCCAGGAGGCAGGTATATGCTACTAGGAGTGGGTTCACCTTGGAGAAGACAAGAGCCACACTAAACTAGGTGCTACCCTGGTCATGGGCTTGGCCAGAGAGGTGCAGAGACACCTGGAGGCACAGGAACAGTGTTGGACTAGGCTGATGTTTCCTGACCCTTGAGGACCTGCGTGTGGCACATAGCTGACCAATTGCCTTTAATTCTTCTTAATTGCCTTTAATGTCCAAGGGATAAGCAAAAGGAGGAGTGAATTGTCTGGTGTCTCAGATAGGATGTCTGCACAGAAGGGTCCAGAAGGACAGCCAAACAGGAGAGGAAAACACAGGTAGACAGCTAGACTGTGGTATAACCATCCCTTCCTGGGAACCAAAGAAAGCAAAGAAACACAAAGTTAGTTAGTGCTTATTATAGGCCAATATGCTAAATGCTTTGCAGATATTATTTTGTCTTCATGATAAACCTATGTGCAGGTGTCACAATTGCTGCATTATGAATAAGGAGACTAAGGCTAGGAATGGGTAAACTCAGCTGGCCCCTACTGATCACACAATAGGTAAACAGTGAGCCTGGGTCTTTAACTTGAAGTGCTTGAAGAAGGTCACATACTCTACAGATAAACTAAAATTGAGGTCCTTTTTTCTATGTGCCCTTTCCTGGGTGGATCCCTTTGCTGGGTGCTTGAAGTCTGGGAATAAGGGTCTGTAAATTCCCTAAGTGTCTCAATTCTTTTCTTCTGAGCCATGTCTCCTCTTTAGCTGGAGAAACACTTTATTTGAGATTTTAGACCTTGCAGGCCTTCCTTTAATGTTCTTACAGTGGTAAAAACTTCTCTTTCATTCGCTGTCAGTTTTACCTTAGATATTGGGCCTCTCTAGGCACTCCTGGAAAATTCCAGAGTGGGTAGTACAGTGATCTGGATTAATCCCACCATGCACATGACAGGGCAGTATGTGTGTGAACAGGTTTGTTTACTCCTTGACTGCAGATGTATACCCCAGCAGCTCTCTGCTTTCCAAGCCAGTTTCATAGCTAAGGTCTCTAATCCCTAGCTGCTAACTCAACTTTGGCACTCCTGAGAATGTTAACTAACCTATAAGTTCCCAGGCTTCTTCAGTACCACTTCAGCCTTGCTCGATTCTTTGCCCTGGCTCTATTCTCTGCCCTTGTTTCTTGTTCCCAAGCCCTCCTATTCCAGTTTAGGTTGCAGGACTTGGTATGATGCCGCCGTTCCTTATTCTCTGGACCTCAATAGAATGCTCCTGCTCCCTGTTCAATTCTTTGTGTTTCCAAGATGAAATCCCTGTCTGGTCTTCCCAGAACTTGCAGTTCAGCTTTGACTGTCATCCCTGTGCCTGTGCCCTTATTGCCTAGGACTGACCTCAGTGACACTACTTTCTTGGATTTCTTGCCCGCCATCCCCGCCACTGACTGTTTGTGTGCTGTCCCACCTTTTATGCTCTCCTGGATCTCTCTGACATCTACCTCCTTCTTGACTTTTGAGTTCTTGCGCATTCCATAAACATTGGTTGACACCTGTCATGCACCAGTGTTGGCCATGCAGTGGAAGTGGGTGGGGAGGTGGATACAAGGATGAAAAATACACAGTCTTTGCCCTCAAAGAACTTCCAGGTACATAAGTTAATATCTACTGTAATTGAGTGAAAAGTGCTATTAGAGGTATGTACAAAAGGCCAAAGGAGCAGTAAAGATGGAATTGTTAATTCTGAAGACACTAACAAAAAAGAAATGTTATTTGAATTGGGTTCTTAAAAATGCATAAGAGTTTAGCAAAGGTAGAAGGATATCAGGCTGAGGGACAACATAAACTGAAATTGAGTCTAGATCGTTTTTAACTTCTGATGCAATCAGGATGCCTACCCATTCTAGTGGCTGAACCTAGTTTTGCAGTCTGGCTGCCTGTCTAGCCTGTCCCATCACTGTCTGAAGGAAAATGACCTTCACATACATTGTCTCATTCGATCCCAGCATGATGCTGTGAAATAGGCCAGAATAGGCATGGTTATTCCCATTTTGTTGTTCAGGAAACTGAGGCCAGAGAGGCTAGCTAGGAATTAGGAGAGGATCCAAGGCAAACAGCCTGATTCCCAGTGTTTCTAAGGACTTTCTCTGGGCTCAGTCTGCAGCCACAGTCCTGAGTCATGTTCCTGGTTTAAATTCTGCCTACGTTTGGTTGAGAAGCACCAAATCCCAGCCAGGGAACTCAGTATACACGTGCATGTGTGTGCGCATACAGTGCCATTGGAGCAGGAGCAGGAAATGTGGACATAAACAAAAGTTAAACCAAGAGATTGGGTAATTGTCAAGCCCAAATGCCATCAGCTCTCATTTGCAGCGGGACTAAAACTGCTAGAGGATCAACCTGTGCACAGGGTCTAAGTGCAATCTGTCGGAATGAGTGGGAAAGAAGCTATTTTTAGTTTGCAGAGTCACTCACTCAGCTGTGTTAGCTGAGGTTTGAGCCAGGCCCCTACACTTTCCACAGTGTTATTTCTGAAGGAGAAATACCACTTGAATGCTTGTGTAAAACCCATTAATGAACCTGGAAGTTTCCAGGGCATCTTTGTCCTACAGCTCCCTCGGAAGACTGCCTTTCCTGAATGACCTTCCTCCTTTCCTATATTTAATGCATTTCTAATTTTAAGTTTGTGTCAAGACTGTGGGACTTGGGTGCCCTAA
Organism: Mandrillus leucophaeus; assembly: GCF_000951045.1. Classification (NCBI taxonomy): domain Eukaryota; kingdom Metazoa; phylum Chordata; class Mammalia; order Primates; family Cercopithecidae; genus Mandrillus; species Mandrillus leucophaeus. The sequence continues at coordinate 685,553 of NW_012104477.1, forward strand.
ATAACACAGAAATCTACCACCAGCAATCAGCTGAGTCCGGAGGGCTCTGACAGAATTGAACACAACCTGAAAAAGCATTCCCAAGTGACTCTCTGGTAAGTAACCCACAGCATCATTGCTGTTCCTAGAGAAGCATAAGGTCTCTGAGACCATGGGCCCAGGCAGCCCAAACCTTTCAGTTGTAGCAGGGTCCAGTGTTTTAAAGGCCTCTGGAAATGGGATAGCAGTGCTTAAAATGGGTAGTACTGTTCACCCAAAGATGGTTTCATTGGAGATTTAAAAATCTAGCACATCTGTGCTGTAGCTGCTGACATAGCAGGGGAAGAAATAACACAAAACAAACCTCAAAGTGGTGGACCGGATTTGTCCCTGTGAACACTCAGAAGGGAGGAAGAGCTGTCATATTTGAGAGAGATGGTGAAACAAGCACTTACTACTACCCACTGTTTTCTTATTTATATTTATCATCTCTCTTTTCTCACTAAAATAGAAAATCCAAGAGAGCGAGGGCCTTGTCTGTCTTGTTCAAAGATGTGATCCCCATGTCTAGAATAGTACCTGGCACCTTGTGGGTACTTAATGAATGTTTACTGGCTAAGTGAAAAATGAATGAAAGCAATGGTTTTGGAGGTATGTGCCTGTTTTCACTTCTTCTTCTCTTCTTCCCCATAGTCTGTGCTTCTCAATTCCAGGCCAGTTCAGGAATAGGCATTTCCATGTTTTCAGGCATTTGGTCATCAGATGCCCTGCAGAGCCAGCACAGATAGGCTGTGAGCCTGTATTGTGCTCAGAACAGCCCTGAAGTTTCTTGCAAAGGCTACTAATGATGAGGCTCATAGTCCTTTAGCACTTCACAGTTTACCAAGTACTTTCGCGCCTGTTCACCTTCAGATTTTCTTCTTTAATCCAACAGATGCTTAGGTATGCCTGTCTGTCTGAACACAGCATTAGGATAGTGGAAGCAGAGAAGAGTGGAACAGTTTCTGTCTTAGGAGCTTGTGAGTTAGTAGCGGGGCTAAGTTTACTGTAGGACAAACAGAATGTGACAAAGGCTTTAAGAGAGTCTGGCAATGAAAATATGTTGATCCTGTCCCTTCCTGTGTCTTGGTGACCTTCTCTTTGTTGCATTTTCAGTCCCTGTGGTTTTGTTGGGTTCTGCTGGGTGGGGGTAGGGGCTGGAGTGGGAAGTTGTGACTGGAAAGCCTTCCTGAATTGGAAGCCTTGATGTTGAATTAGTGCTCAAGGGAGCAAAAGTAAAGTAACAGGGGAATCTTGGCAAGAATTTGAAGAGGAAAGCAGAGGAAGAGCAGCCAGATAGAGACTGAGTATTGACAGGAGAGGGAGAAGGGAAGCCAGGTCCTGCCAAGTCACAGAAGCCAAGGAAATGCCAACAGGGAGGTCACAGAGGTTAGGGATGGAGTAAAGACCACTGAATTTGGTGACCGGGAGGCCGTGGCACTTGAGAGAGCAGCTTCAGTTGGAAGGTAGAAGCTAAAGCAGGAGCACAGCAAATGAGTGAGCGAGTGATGAGAAATAGAGGCTGTGGGTGTAAGTAGCCCTTCCAGGAGATTCCGGTCAAAGATGATGAAAACAAGCCCAGTACCTTGAAGAGAGAGATTGGTTACAGTTTGTTTTGTAAGCATGGAGAAACCAGAGTGTGTCAGAAGGCTGAAAGAGAGATTTAGAGAGAGAAAGAAAACTGCATGAGTAAAGTTGCAAGAGGAAGGGAGAAGAATTGGAGCAAGGCCCCCAAGAAGATGAGACAGAGGATTGAGGTCACTGTGAAGGGGTCAGTTCTGACAAGAAGAAAGGAGACTTTTTCTTTCTTTCAGTGCTGGAGTAAAGAAATAAGGGGATATGTGAAGAGAGAAGTTTTGAGGTGGAGAAGAGAATGCTTTCATTGAACTGTGTACCTCTTTTGTCATCAGGTTTTATGTTAGTTTTATTTATTTATTCAACAGATGTTTGCCGTATCCTACTGTGGGCCATGCACAGGCACCAAGAATTCACAAATAAAAGTCAAACTTGCTGCCCAATACTGCAATGTGGTATTTATTAGTAATGTAGTAATTATTAACATGCCCATTTCAAAATCAAACTTGAAGTTCTTTGAGGACAGGCATTATCTTATTTATCTTTGTATAATGAGGTCAAAGTTTGGTACAAAGTAATAATAGAATTGTGATGAAAAAAGCATGAGAGCTCATGTTGGTTGGCTTAAATCTTCCTGGTTAGATTGGAAGGCAAATTATCAGCTGGAGTGATGAGGTTAGAGCAGGGAGGCCACCAGGGAGGGACTAGTTCACTTTACTCTGTAATGGGTTATTCCAGCACTGTTGGGTGACTGTCTGGAAATGGGAGAAGGAAGACACCATTATTCACTCTGACCCCTGAGTGGCAGGAAGGGCAGATGCTGTTGTCCTTATTCTGGGGGTGAGGAAACTGAAGTTGAGAAAGAAAGCTGTCACTTGCTCAAAATCGCAGTACATGGCAGAACAGGGACTTGAACCTGGCTCTCAGACTCCTCATTTTTCTCATTGCTAGCCCTGTATACCAACAGCTTCTTCTCTGGACAGTTCTGATCAGTGTGTGACCCTGGGCTCTGGCTTTGGATATCACTGGCTGGTAGTCAGGTCTAATGGAGACTTGGTGGCCCTTTACAGGCTCTGCCTCAGTGTTGTATCAGGAAAAGCGACAAGGAAAGGAATAGCCTCAGTAAGTATTGGGACAGTAAGTTAATTCATGCTTATAGTAGTAAACTCATGCTGGCTGGAGTTGGAGGTCTGATGGACACAGTCTTGAACATAGAGCATGACTTGGGTTGGACTTTCTGCTCTGTATGTACAATCTGATTTGGGGTCATTCAGAACCTTTCCAAGCCTTAGCTTTCTCATTCACAAAGTGCACATAATAATATCTGCATTATCTTGCCCATAGGATTATAGAAAAATGCAGATAGTATATATAAGGGCTTTTGTAGACTGTAAAGTGCTGTACATGTACAAAAAAAGTTGTTTTTTAGGTTCATGACACATGAGCTGCTTCAGGTGCAGGTTTTGTTAAAAGTATGGGTCAGAGCTGCTGCTTTGTCTTAATCCCTTGAGATCTTAGAAGCTACATAGAACCACCGTGGATCTTGTAAACACTTCTTAGAACCAGAACCAGTGAAGATAGTGGAGCCTAGATGCTTGATAATCCAGCCAATCTCCATGCAGCATCAGAGTATGAATTCCTGTTGAGGTAGCCATCAGCATTGACAGCAAGGATATCTCTGGCTTGTTTTTTTTTCAGCAGCAGAGGAAATTCATCAGCACTGATTTAAAGTCCTAGTGACCTCGTATGTCACTACCATGCTCTGCAGAAGTACCACTGCCCCAGGCTTTGCCCAGGGTTACCCTGGAGCTGACCAGCTGTCTTTTGTTGCATTTGACCTTGAAAACTGGGCTGTCCCAGGGTGAAAGTAAATCATGCAGAGGTTTAGAGTGGAAACAGAAGGCAATGAGGGTTTAAAGGAGGCTGCGGTGGTCTGCTGAGAGCCATTCTAGGTCTGTGAAGGCTGAATGCGCTGCACATGAATTGACTGGTCAGGGGACTAAAACTACCTCCAATTCTGCCACTGTTCCTCTAGTTTGGACTCTCATTATCTAGTGCCTAATAGAGTGACAGCTTCTTAGTTGGTAACCCCTTGTCTCTAGTTTGGTTTCATCCCAGTTGCTCACAACCAGTTGCCAAAGTGATGTACTGAAATAGAAATCTGATTGCACTATGCTCTTTTTCTTTAGACTCTTAGAAAATACAGAAAATGTTTATTCCCGTAATAAACACTTATTAGATAGTGACTTTCTGTATGGAAGAAACTTAGCCAAGCATTTAGGATATGGTGGAGACTAAGACCCAGCCTCTGTTCTCAATGGGTGGGAGAAACACACAACCCATAATCTGCACAGCCAGTCTGCAAAGAATGGAGGTATTAGAGTGTAAGCTCCAGGACTATTGTTGGCCTTGTTCACCACTGCCTCCTCATCACCTTGAATAGCACCCAGCACACAGCAGGTGCTGAGCAAATGATTGTTATAGGGCTGAATGTGTGCCCTTACTTTCTGATGGCTTCCCATCCTGAATGAAGTCTAAAATCTCTGGATTTTCATAAGAAGCTCTTCTTGATCCAGCTTCTGTCAAAATACCCAGCCTCACCTTCTACCAGTCTCTCCCTGTATTCTGCAGTTTATTTATGCCTAGCCAATAATGCATCATGTTTTTTGATACTTCTGGGTCTTTGCATGCTGGTTCTGCTTCCCTTTGCCTTTGGCTCCTTGGACAACTACTACCCGTTTCTCAGTAGCTAACAAGGATGATGTCTTATAATCATCTTGGTATTCCTACCACCGAGTCTTAGAAACATGCCTCTTCTTACTTTCTCTATTGAGTTTTTCTTTGCGTGGTGTCATTATCCACCTTCCTTGCCTCTGTTGGGCAGCTGTCCCTGAAGCACTTTTCCCTTCACCTCCCCTGCCTTTGAGTTTAGGCCTGGAATTTATTGGGCTGTTGGTGGCCTGGCTCTGGGATGTGATGAGCCCTGACCTCCCTTTTGCCTTTCCTAAACACTTTCTCCCTCCTGCTTTGTCCACATCCAGACAGCTAGATCTCTCTGCCAGTTCTACTTGCACAAAAACCCTACCCTGAGCAGGGTATGGGTTTTGCCAGTCCCATTGCGCAGGGATTGGACTCAGTGTCCTGGATCCTTAGTTACTGTTTGGGACTTTGTTCTGAGTGGCTCATTCCCCTATACAAGGCCATCTGCTTGATTCCAAGGGTTGCTGTTCCTTGGAGCTTCTTGCTTGGAAGCCTTCTGACCAATGGGACCTCCTTGTTGTTTACACTGACCTGAATTAAGCTTTTCTTTGCCAGGCTCCACTGGGTACTTTATATTGGATAGCTGCCTTAGGAGCCAGCCCTGTAGTTCACCATCTTCCCCAAAGATGACTGCCATCTGACTCCAGCCTCTTCTTTGCCTGAAATGTCCTGAACCACAGAGGCCTTGCCTGGTAGGCACCTCTTGAGGTAGATAAAGAGGAAACATTCCTCTTGTCGCTTCCAAGAAAGCAAAAACAGGCCATTCCCTTGGGATGCAGCCTTTACAACCCCAAGATCCCTGGCCAGTTGTTAGAGGGACTGGTGAATTGTGACTGGAAGGGAGAGGTTAATCTTTGTATGGTTACATAATTCCCTTTGTGATGTAGTGGTTCTGTCTGTGGGGACACTGCCAGTGGTGGCCGCCACCTCCTTCATCTGAAGATTACTATTTGGAAGAGAGCTCTTTTTACTGGATGTCGGATGTCATCCAAGATTGGGGGAGACTGGCTATAGATAACAGAAATGGAAGGAATCAGAGATATCTTTGCAAAAGGAGCAACTACTACAATAATTAATTGTGAAGCCTCTGGCTTTTCAGAGGAACCAGAAATATAAGTGGAAAGCAAAGTAGGAGGTAGAGTGGGGTCCCACTCACAGGTGCTGGGAGGCTACTGTGGCTCCCACAGGGGCCTCCCCATGTACCACTTCAGGAGACCCAGCTGGCTAGGGAAGGTTGCTCATGGCTACTGAACAAAATGTTTGTGTCACTGTAAGCAGCACTCCCAAGACTGGGTGAGGAAAGTCCCTTGCTTCAAAAAGGTGATTCAGTAATTTTTGAGTTTCTTCTCTGTCATTTTATTTCACTGTGGTCCCCACTGGTAAGATTTCTTATTAATTGCATGGAACATGCATATCATTTGAGGATAGGGTCTGCACAAAGGAGCAACAAATAGGGGAAGGATTTGGAAGAATCAAGAGACTACACTGCGGATTGATGTTTGGACAGCTGTTTTTACTTCTCTGAGTCTCAGATTTTGCATCTGTCAAATAGATATAATACTTCTTATTGGATTTAGCTCTGTAAGTTGTCAGAATGATGTCAGGGATATGAAAGCATTTTATCAACTATGAAGCTATAAACAAATGTACGTTTTGTTTGTAGATTTCTTACATGGGTTTTTAGAAAACTAATTTCTTGTAGCACTTTGGGAGGCTGAGACAGGTGGATCACTTGAAACCAGCCTGGGCAACGTGGCAAAACCCTGTCTCTACAAAAAGCACAAACATTAGGCATGGTGATGTGTACCTGTAGTCCTAGCTTCTCGGGAAGCTGAGCTGGGAAATGGAGGTTGCAGTTAGCTGAGATTGTGCTACCGCACTCCAGCCTTGGTGATAGAACAAGACTCTGTCTCAGAAGAAAGAAAAAAAAAAAAAAAAAAAGAAAGAATGGATTAGACAATTGGATTTTTTTAAAAGAAGTAATAATAATGTTAGTTCCTGTTTGTCGAACATTGACTACGTGCCATGTATTATGCTAAGCACTTTATAAACGTCACTTTTAATTCTTAACACATTCCCATGAAGCAGTATAATAATTTATCCTTATTTTGTAGATGAGGGAACCAAAACCTGGGGAGGTAACTTATTTAGGGACAAAGCTGATAAATAGCAGAGCTAACATAGTGGCAGCAGTGTGGACTAGAGGACATACAGGTGACTGGATGGTGGTTTTCCAGGTTGAAGGGCAAAGAGGTGACTGTGGCTTGGTGGTCACCCCAACCCCTAGAAGTCCAGATGTGCCAGTCTTCTGGCAGAGCCTGTAAGAGCTCATTTGTCCCTCCTTGGTATCTGGGCACAAACTAGTGGAGGTAAACAAAGGCACCCAAGAGGCTTTCCTTCCCCAGAAACCACCACTTTAAAGCTGGTACAGTAAAACATGCCTTTGAAGACTTGCAAAAAGATACTTTAATTCCTCATCATTCTTTCTTGGGTTTGTGTTGTTTCTGTTTACAGTGGCGGGAAGAATGAGTTTTGGAGTATCTCAGTCCTAGCCCCCTTACCTGTACATCCAAAGTGTACCACTTTACAAGGCTCAGATTAGAGCTTGCCCAGTGGAATCTTTTCTGGACAACTTCAGTTGCCATTTCAAGTATGAGCTACTTGAGGATAGGCACCATATCTTGATTGTGGCTGTAACTTTAGTGCATAACACAGTGCCTGTCAGAAAGCAAACGGTTAGGATTTGTTATTGAATTGAATGGAAATCTTAACTCAGAGTTCGAGTCACCTATTAATATTTGATTGTATTGTAACATCTGATTATCCCATGTGTGGTGGTCTTCCAGAGGAAATTGTATGGTGCTACTGAGTGGGCACTGTATCCTATGATTTTTTTTTTTTGTCATACCCTGTTAGGCAGGGAATGAGGGGCTAGGTCACATGGCAGGCACTTGGAGAAGCCTTGGGGGCTCCATCTCCATCTACTCTGAAGCAGGCTTGGAGAGGTCCATCATGAGATCGCTGTACTAGTTGCTAACAGAGTTATAATGTATTAGTTCTGGAGGGAGAGAAGCAAAAACAGAATGCTGACTCCTCCAGCAGTCTCAGCATGAGGCTCATAGGAATATAGGCATCTTTTTCAATCTGCATTGCCCTGTTCCTCAGACACCTATTTTAGGGTGACAGCACAGAGGCACGCAAATGGTGCATTTCCCTTTGCACCCCTCAAGGTGAAATTTCTGCTGTTGCACGGGGACTTTTGGGAGCAGTTCTGTAGTTACTGCTGTATAATGCATTTATCATTCTGCTCCCCTGGCACATTTTGTCAAGCTGCGTAATTTCCCTGTGCCTTACAACACTCACTAGCTCCATGATGATGATCCATCTGGTGGCCACAGCCTCCCTGATCAGGGTCTGGGATGCAATGGAAAGAGCAATGTATTTGCTAATAATGACAGCAGGTAGCATTCTCCAAGTCCCAGTAGATGCCAGGTTCTCTCCTAAGCACTTTCTAGGCACCCTCTCTTTAATCCTCATGGCAGTCTTGCAGAGTAGGGATTATTATTCCTCTTGTTTGCAGTTGAAGAGAGTGAGACTCGGAGGTGGTCACTAGTCCAAGGGCACATGATTAGTAAATTTCAAAGTTGCTAGTAAAACCCTGATCCTACTGCAAAGCCTATGCTGCTGTGTACCAGGATTCCATTTTCATCTCTGATGTTGACTGCCTATGGGACCTAGGACCAGAGACTTTGCTTTCTCTGAGCCTCAGTTTCCTAATCTATATATTGAGAAGCAGTTTCAAGGGTTCTTCCAAAGTTCTAAGGCCAGTACCCTTCTAGTTTAGCTAGAGCTCTTAATCACCTGGAGACCAATTTCTTTTCACCTTTGAGTATTTATTTTTTGTTTTTTTGAGACGGAGTTTCACTCTTGTTGCCCAGGCTGGAGTGCAATGGCGCAATCTCGGCTCACCGCAACCTCCGCCTCCTGGGTTCAAGTGATTCTCCAGCTTCAGCCTCCTGAGTAGCTGGGATTACAGGCATGTGCCGCCATGCCTGGCTAATTTTTTTTTTTTTTTTTTAGTAGAGACGGGGTTTCTCTGTTAGTCAGCTGGTGTTGAACTCCTGACCCCAGGTGATCCGCCCGCCTCAGCCTCCCAAAGTGCAGGGTTTATTTGTTTTGTTTGCTTTGTTTTATAGTGGCAGGCTAGCTGCTGGGTATTAATTCCACAACAATAACATTCAAATCAGGCAAGTAAGAGAATACATAGTATAAAATTGTATGGATCAGTGCTGTCCAGTGGAACTTTCTAGGATGATGGAAGTGGTCTGTATCAGTCTAATACAATAGCTAATAACCACATGTGGCTACTCAACACTTGAAATATGGTTAATGTAACCAAGTGACTGAATTTTTAATTTTATTTAATTGTAATTCAAATTTCAGTAGCCACATGTGGCTAGAAGCTACTATACTGGACAGTGCAGGTATAGATAGTATAATAATATAAAACTAAATAGAGCATAGATTCTTCTATGTTCCAACCAAGGCTTCTAATTTCCATTTGATTTTTCCAGAGGTGTAATACCTGATGTATTATTACATTTGTATTAAGCTTTCAGCTTTCAGCGCACTCAAACTTACATTATTAAATCATTTTGTTTCCTACCTAGGAGGCATATAGAAAAGATGATTTGTGCTATGTATGTTTTTCAGATAAGGAAACTTAGGCACAGAGCAGTTTAATATACTCCTAGCAGCTGAGAAAAGTGCTAATTGTGTATCAAATATGAGTAAGTGGCTTATTTAAGGCCATTTTTGGAGCAGTAGAATTAGGACTGGAAACTTATAGCTTTTGATTTCCAGCCTAAGTTTCCTCTAGTTTTCTTATCACTGATATGGCAAGCATAGAATAGAGAGACTCTGTTCATGAGATCATTCTTTTAATGTTAGACAGGAAGGCTTTTTCTTTTCACTTTATACCTTTCTCTACTATTTGATCTTTTAATTCTATGTTGGCATCATCTTAATTATAATAATGAAGTAGATATTTGGAAAAGGTTTATGAAATGTTATGAGGCTGTATAATATAGCTGTTCCTGTTTTGTAAGTGTGAGATCTGTCGTGCTAATCAAACAGAGAGAAGCAGGTTTTTCATGCAGTATCTGTGCTCAGAAGAGGATTGAATCTCATCTCAATTCCATTTCTGGTAGTGGTGCAGTAGTTTCTATCAGACCAGTCCTCCTACAGAAATCAACTATAAACTCAGAAAAAATGTGAAAAAAACTACCTGAAGGAAATGGAGAGTAACCAAAAGCAGGCACATTCTTCACAAGTGTCAAGGTCTGGAAGTTAAGACTGAGGAACTGTTCCAGGTTGAAAGATTCTAAAGAGACATAGCAACTAAATGAAATGTACAGTTGTGAACTGGATCCTTTTGTTGTAAAGGACATTATCTGGGCAATTAGTAGAACCTAAATGGAGTCTGAAGCTTCTTGAAAGTTACATATCAGTGTTCATTTTTTAGTTTTGATGGTTGAATTGTTATGTAGAGAGTGATGTCAATTTTGGTGGCAAACACACTGACATATTAGAATAATGGGGCATCAAGTTTAGCAACTTGCTCAGAGACAGTTTAGAAAAAAATAAAGGCCAGGCATGGTGGCTCACACCTGTAAATAAATCCCAGCACTTGGGGAGGCCAAGGCGAGCGGATCATGAGGTCAGGAGATGGAGAAGTTGGAGACAATCCTGGCTAACATGATGAAACTCCGTCTGTACTAAAAATACAAAAAATTAGCCGGGCTTGGTGGCACATACCTGTAGTCTCAGCTACTTGGAAGGCTGAGGCAGGAGAATCGCTTGAACCTGGGAGATGGAGGTTGCAGTGAGCCGAGATTACTAACCTGGGCGACAGAGCGAGAGTCTGTCTCAAAAAAAAAAAAAAAAAAAGAAAGAAAGGAAGGAAGGGAGGGAGGGAGGGAGGGAAGGGAATACAGAGAGCAAAGCGAGTGAAATGTTAAGATTTGGGAATATGAGTTAATTGTAAACAGGAGTTCTTTGTGTGGTTCTTTCAACTTTTCTGTAGATGTGAATTTACTTCAAAATAAAAAGATTTTAAAAACTTTGAACAATAATGAAAGTAGAGCACATTAGTGTTTGTGGGATGCAGCTAAAGCAGTACTTTGAGGGAAATTTATTTCTTTAAATGCATATATTAGAAAAGAAAAAGGACTAAATTCAGCCGCTTAATGTTCTACCTTTAGAAGCTGGAAAAAGAGGAAAAATAAACCTAAAGTAAATAGAAAGAGAAAATAATAAAGGAAAGAACAGAAGTTAATGAAATAGAAAGGAGAGAAAAATAAAAATTCAAAAGCAATTCTTTGAGAATATCAACAATGTTGATAAAGCACTACCTGGACTATCAAGAAAAACAAGGTCACAAAATGCAAATGTTAGAAATGAAAGTAGGTATATCACTACAGATTGTATAGACATTAAAGGAGACTAAAGAAATACTACAAATAACTTTATGCCTATAAATTCAGCAACTTAGATAAAATGGATTTTTTGAAAAACTACAATGTACAAAAACACAAGATGAAATAGAAAATCAGATTATCTGTATATCTAGTAAAGAAATCAATTTATTATCAAAAACTTTTCCACAAAGAACTCTTTAGGCCTAGGTGGTTTTTCTGGTAAACTTTATCAGACATTTAAGTAAGGAAATATAAACTTTATCAGACATTTAAGTAAGGAAATAGTACCATTTTTACACAAAGTCAGAAAATAAAGGAGGAGGGGACACTTCCAAATGTATTTTATGAAGTTAGCATAATTCTGATACCAAAGACATTTTTACAAAAAGGAAAATTATAGATTAGTATCTCTTATGAATATAAACACAAAAACTGCAACAAAATATTAGCAAATCAAATCCATTAATATTTAAAAAGGATAATATATCATGACCAAACTATGTTATCTCAGGAATGAAAGCTTGCTTTTTCACTTGAAAATCAATTTAATTCATCATGTGTTAACAAAATAAAGGAGAAAAGCCATAATAATAACTTCAACAGATGTGGAAAAATCATTAACAAAATTTAACATTTATTTGTGATTAAAAACTTAGAAAATTAGAAATGGAAGGGAATTTCTGCAGTTTAATAAAGGACACTTATAAAGCACTAGCATGATAATTGATGGTGAAAAATTTAATGTATTCTTTCTCAGATCAGAATGAGCAGGTATGTCATCTCACCATTTTTATTCTCTATTATACTGGATGGAGGTTCTAGCCAGTGCCATAAAGCAAGAAAAAGCAATAAAAGACTTAAAATCAGAAAAGAAGAGGAAAATCTGTTTCTATTCACAGATGATATGATTGTTGAATTATAAAATCTAACCAATCTATAAAATAACTATTAGAACCAAGATGGCAGTCTAGCAAGGTACAAAATCAATGTTCAAAAATCAACTATTTTTTTTATATAGTAGCATCAAAGAATTGGAAAATTTTTTTTTCTTTTTTTTTTTTATTATACTTTAAGTTCTAGGGTACATGTGCATAACGTGCAAGTTTGTTACATATGTATACTTGTGCCATGTTGGTGTGCTGCACCCATCAACTTGTCAGCACCCATCAACTTGTCATTTACATCAGGTATAACTCCCAAT
>NW_012104477.1:698809-741990 GCF_000951045.1 Mandrillus leucophaeus
TAGTATAGTTTGAAGTCAGGTAGCGTGATGCCTCCAGCTTTGTTCTTTTGACTTAGGATTGTCTTGGCAATGCGGGCTCTTTTTGCAGTTTTTTTACAATGATAATTTTACAGTTGTATCAAAAAGTACAAAATATTTAGGTGTAAACTTAACAAAAATGTGCAAGACTTGTACATACAAACTACAAAACACTGCCGGGAAAAGTTAAAGACCCAATTAATTGGAGCGATATATCACATTCATAGATTGGAAAACTCAATGTTGTTAACTTGTCAGGTCTTCCCAAGTTGATTTGTAGATTTAAAGCAACCCCAATCAAAATCTCAAGAGGCTTTTTTGGGGGTAGAAGTTGATAAGCTGATTATGATACTTATATGGAAACATAAAAGGCTGTGACTATCCAAAGCAATCTTGGAAAAGAAGAATGCAGTTGCAAGATCCACCTAACCTGACTTCAAGATTTGCTATAAAACTACTGTGTCTCAGCAACAACAAAAACCAAACAGCCCAATTTTTAAAAAGAGCAAAGGACTTGAATGGACATTTCTCTAAAGATACTATACAAATGACCAAAAGTATGTGAAAAGATGCCCAACAACCCTAATCATTAGAGAAATACAAATCAAAACCACAATGAGATACCACCTAACACCTATTAGAAGGGCTACTATACCAAACAAACAGAAAATAAGAAGTGATGGCCAGAATGTGGAGAAATTGGAACCCTTGTGCGTTGTTGGTAGGAATGTAAAATAGTGCAGCTGCTGTGGAAAACAGCATGACAGTTCCTCAGAGCATTAAAAATAGAATTACCATATGATCCAGCAATTCCACTTCTGGATATATATCCAAAAGAGTTGAAAGCAGAATCTCGAAGATATATATGCATACCCATGTACATAGCATCACTATTCACAATACCGAGAAAGTGGAAGCAACCCAAGTGTCCATCAAAGGATAGACGATAAACAAAATGTGATATAGATACACAATGGAATATCATTCAGTCTTAAAAAGGAAGGAAATCCCGACACATACTACAACATAGATGAACCTTGAGGACCTTAAGATAAGCAAAATCAGCTAGTCACAAAAAGACAGATACTGTATGATTCTGGGATGGGTACAGAGTTTTAGTTTTGCAAGATGAAAAGAGTTCTGAAGATAGATGGTGGTGATAGTTGTAGAACCGTGTGAATATACTTCATAGCACTGAACTGTACACTTAAAAATGGTTAAGATGGTAAATTTTATGTTATGTATATTTGCCACAATTTTTAAAATTGGAGGAAAAACTCGTCAGCATATGTGAAGGACACTTGTATTTACAACTTATTTTAAAATACATTTAAAAAGATAGATTGGTGAATAGAGACAGGGATGGCTAGGTACATGATTAAAGCAAATATAGCAAAATGTTAACTGTAGAATCTAGGTAGTAGGAATATGAGTGTTCATTGTATAATTATTTAAGTCTTTCTGTATGTTCAAACTTTTCTGTGTATTTAAAAATGTTTATAATAAATATTGGTGGAGAAACCAAATTGTGAGGAAAAAGAAAACTTATTTGTAGTGCTTTTGGCCGCAATTCAGCAGAAGTACAGCGACTTGGAGCCTGCTTTGAGCAGTGGGTGGTCTGACCTTGGGAAGTGGTCTCAGCCTTTGCACTTTCTCCGGTGTAAGACTGAAGGAACACTAGAAAGGGGCCGTAAGACCGATCATCAAGCCGGTCATAGTGGCATGTCCCCGTAGTCTCAGCTACCTGGGAGGCTGAGGCAGGGGGATCTTTTGAGCCTGGGAGTTCAAGGCTGCAGTGAGCTATGATCATACCACTGCACTCTAGCATGGGCAACAGAATGAGAGAAAGAGAGAGAAAAAAAAAAAAGACTGATCACTATTTTGCAAAGAAATGATTGTGTGTGAGTTTGGGCAGAGCATGGGAAACTGACATTGAGGGCTTCCTTACCTGGCATTCTACATGTACACTGTCTTGTTTATTTCTGCCAATAGTAATAATAAGTTATATACATGTTATTGTCTCTGTTTTACAGTTGGGTGGGTGGGGGGGGTCACTGGAACTCAAAAGAGGCTAAGCATGCTGCATAGCTGAGCGGGGCCTGCCACCCACATAATCTTGACTCACCATGAACCATCTTTTCCTCTGTCCCAGATGGCCTTGTTAGCATCCTGGAATATTGGTATCTTGCCCACGAGGAGAGGAATGTTTAGAGTCCAAGGTGGCTTGGGTTTTCTTTGACTGCTCTTTTTTGGTCTGAAACGTGCTATTGTAACTTCGCTATTGAACCTACATACTGGACTCAGTTCATTTGCTAGACCCCTTCCCATTCAGCTTTCTTCTTTGTTAGACTGGAGGTGGAAAGGAGGAACCAGGCTGGAGAGTATACTGCCTGTTTTATTAGAAAGGTTTTTCTGGGGCTCTTTTCTCTGTAATAAACATGTTTAATTCCAAATAAAACAAGTAACTAATTGTTCCTTCTGATTTTCAAATATCACTGAAAATATTTGTGACATTCTTGGTTGCATGTCCTGGTGATGTGTGAGCATTAGACTGAGAAAGGGACTAACAACCCCATTACCAAAGAGGTTTTCTCAAGGGGAATGGCCAAGTCTAGAATAGAACAGCCATCTGCTGCCAGTTGGACAGGGTTCCACAGAGCTATGGATTTGACCCAAAGGCTGGCCTTTGCTTTGTGTTTGCACTTTTGGGATATCCCTTGTGTCATTGCTCCCTTCTGGCTCATTGGCTCTCCCTTTCCCCCAAGGGCTGCCCCATCCCTCAGGAGTCACACTGCCTGTGATGCCTAGGCATACCTGGTGATCCAGAGGAAGCCAGCAGCATACTGTATTCATGCAGTGAGGTGGCACCTCAGCTTCTCTGCATTGAAATGCCCAAATTAATTCACCATTCCTAGCAGTCTTCCCAGCTGAGAAGACTCATGGCATTTCAGAGTGTTCCAGTGCAACAGGTGGGGATGAGGGGAGGTAGATTTTTCTGTCCACACTCAAATACTTTTGCCTGATTTACCTTGATATTTCATTATCTTGGAAGCCATTAGGCAGGGGAGGGAGCTGAAGACAGGTTGGTGAGTGAATAGAAGTCTGAATAATGAAGTCTACTTTCCTTTTTAAATTAGAAAGAAAATAACTTATATTTCCAGGATTGTCATCTAACTTGTTTACTGTTAATGCTTTTCTATTCTTATGTCTTTTCTCTACCCCAACCTTCCCTTCTCGTTCTCCTTGTTCTGCCACTCTTTGTCTTCCTATTCCTGCTCCACCTTCTACTCTTTTAACATTTCTTTTCTAATAATATGAGAATGTGGAATGCTAGGAAAAATATAACACACCAGACCCCTTCACCCCTTCCCTCGGTGATAGAGTCACTATCTTAAATAAAGAGTCCACAATAAACATTCTTTCATTCAGAATTTATTACATTTATTATGCTCTATCCTATAATAGTTCTCTGATGAGAGGAAATCTGCAGCCAGGCTAAGGAGGACCAAGAAACCAAGGTAGAAATTGATGATTTTTTTCTAACACCCATTCGTCCATTGCTGCAGCCTCTTCTGATACCCATGAAGTATTTCTGCTTCTCTCCTCTGGCGAGGAGTATGGATGTTCACTTGTATCATAGATCTAGTTAGCATTACATGCTATTTCACTTCCTATATAAAACTTTGGGTCTAGAGTACCCAGTATACCCATATGTTTCTAGGATTTCCTGTCTTTTTCTGTTTGCTTGCTGTCAGTTACTCCTAACTACAAGTATGAGCTACATATTTCCTCAGGTCTCGGTCACTGACAACTTAATAACTAAAGTGTCCTGCAGTCTTGGGCAAAGAGAACCATAGGAGGTAGCAGAGTCTGGGGTCCTTCCTAATATCAGGGATCTGGGGTCCTTCCTAATATCAGGGGTCTAGGGTCCCTGAGGAGCTAGGGATTCTGCAGTGTAACACATGGAATTGGAAGCCAGGATACTTGGGTTCTAAACCTAGCTTGCTAATAACTTGCTGTGTGGCTTTCAACAAGTCACTTTGCCTCTCACTTTTCCTGTCTGAAGCTTAGGTGCTTGTAGGGATATAGGTATAAGTTGAGATGCTTATATTATATTGTGACCAAGTCAAATCCCTACTATATTATCTTTTAAAACACTTAGTGGGCCAAACCAATGGTGGATCAAGCATAAAATGTCTGATGGTTGTATTT
This sequence comes from Mandrillus leucophaeus, assembly GCF_000951045.1. NCBI lineage: Eukaryota > Metazoa > Chordata > Mammalia > Primates > Cercopithecidae > Mandrillus > Mandrillus leucophaeus. The sequence continues at coordinate 703,040 of NW_012104477.1, forward strand.
GACAGTCTTACTTCTCCTTTCCTTTTCCATGGCATATATGGGACCATAGCTGCAAAGTGAAGCCTTTGGACCACTTTAGGTCCTCAGAGAAGTTACCATGAGCACAGTGTCCTAGAACCAGTAGCAGAGGTCCTAGCAATATGTTTGCTGGACAGAGGGGCTTTTACCACTTGTGATGTTAGAAGCTGGTAATGGCATAGTGGCCAAGCTGGTAATGGCATAGTGACCATTGACTGCTAGGGTTGTTCTCCTGGAGGATCTCTATTTCTTGGCCACTGACTACTTGCTTTATCCTCAATAGTATGTGCCACTGAGCATCAGGGTACTCGGCAGGAAGGATGGGCTAACATATTCTGTGGATAGAGAGATTTCACAGGGGGCTGTAGATCCCAGGTCTCTAAGGTCTAACCTAATCAGGGGCCATGTGGTCATATACTGCTAGCTTGAACTCTCTCCCCAGAGATTCCATTTTAGGATAGTTCTTACTGTTAGAAAGCTCATCCTTATATTGTTTTTTATATACCTCTGTGAGGTAGGTAGGATAGGAATTTTAAAAAATAATACTAAATTTTGTGTTATAGAAAGAGTGCATGCTCATTGTAGAATTGTGGAACATCAAAATCATCTGTAATTTCACAACCTAGGGAAAACCACTTATACTATTGTGATACATTTTATTTTATTTATTCTTATTCTTCTTCTTCTTATTATTATTATTATTTTTGAGGTAGAGTCTTTCTCTGTTACCCAGGCTGGAGTTCAGTGGCACAATCTCGGCTCACTGCTACCTCTGCCTCCTGGGTTGAAGCAATTCTCATGCCTCAGCCTCCCAAGTAGCTGGGACTACAGGCACGCACCACCACGCCTGGCTATTTTTTGTATTTCTTTTTTAGTTGAGATGGGATTTTATTGTATTGGCCAGGCTAGTCTTGAACTCCTGGCTTCTAATGATCCACCCACCTTGGCTTCCCAAAGTGTTGGGATTATAGGTGTGAGCCACCATACCCGGCCCATTGTAGTACATTTTAAATATTTTTTTCTACATGTATTTTTTAAAAAATATCAGATATTATAGGTAGTGTGTTTGCTTTATATTCATATTTCCACCTACAATTATATTAGGAACATTTACCTATATTAAATATTCTTTAAAGTAACTAACATTTAAAAATAATATTTTATTATTTGAATATGCCATAATTTATGTGATTATTTTTGGAAATTTAGGTTGTTCCCAAGTTTTTGCTACCAAAAATTATGCTATGATCAGCATCTTCATACTTAAATCTTTGGTCAAATCTCTAATTATTTTCTCAGGAAGGATTTCTAGGAATAGGATTCCTGGATGAAAAGATACAGATTTTTAAAAGGTTCTTGACACATATTTAGGATGGCAAGAATCATTAAAGTTCACATTCTCATCCTTGATCCCTACACTCATCACTGGTATAGTGGCAGATGCCTGAGTGTCTGAAGTACTTCATTTGAAGACTCCCTTTACCCACGAAATGGTATCTCATGTACTCTTGGCATCCTTAACCCTAATGAATGGAACCCATAACTGTGAGTCTCTCTGTGAGGTGCTTGTTGGTTTCCTTGGCTGGAGCCACATTTGGACCAGAGTGTAGGCCCTAGAGAGCAGGAAGCTTCATATTACCTTGGACTGACTGAAGGGCCAGCCTTCTTTATTAGAACATGAAAAAAAAAATGCTGTTCTGTTACTTGTCAGATGAGAATAATGAATGTGAAAACACGTTGAAAACCAGAGAATTCTATAAATGTAATGTGTTATTATTAGGGCTACTTTGGATTCAAATCGTAATGCTGATATGACTACTAAGATATTACATAATGCTTTCGGCACATTAGGGGGCTTTGATATTTAAATGATAATGTAGAACCTCAGAGAATATCTTACCCTGCCCTCTTATTTTATAGATAAGGAAACTCAGGCTCAGAGAACTTAATCATCTTATCCAGTATTACCCAGAAGAATAAACCTGGCAGCTAGGTCCTCACTTCTAATTCTTTTTGGCCACATTCTTGGTTTGTTGTGGAGCCAAGTGCAGCAATTACTATCATGCTTGTATGTGCTTCTAAGATGCTGTTTAACATTTTTACCAAATAGTTTTAACATTCTGCTTGTTATACTGATTTACTTTGGATGCTATTAGAAGAATAGATAGAGTCCTGGGAAATTTCAGGAAGATTTACCATTAGATTATTTCCTTTTCTGAATTGGTGAGCCTGAATTAATCAATTATAGCACAAACACACATATCCGCATAAAGACTGAATGGCAGTGATCTTTGAGGAAATTCATCAGTTGTAACCTCTAATCCTGCTCCCTCCACTCTGCTGCCCCATCTCACCTCTTTGCTTTATCACTTGCCAATATACTGTATTCTTTACTCATTTGTTGTGTTTATTATTTATCTTCCTCTGCTAAACTGTAAGTACCATGGGGGCAGGGTTTTCGTTGTTGTGGTTGTTTCTTGACTTCTCAGTTCCTCAGTCACTGCCTGGCATACAGTAGCATTTGATAAATATTTACTGAATGAGTGAATGAATGGTTCCTGAATTACGAATAAGGCTTTTGTGTTGGCTATAGAGACCTAGGATCCAATTCTCGTTCCTAATTGCCTGTATAAACTTGGATAAGTCTTTCTTCTCATTGTGCCTTCTTTTAGCATCTATAAAATAAAATCATTGGTTCTCTAAGGTTCTGTCCAGCTCTAAAATTACATGATTCTGTACATCCTTAGTTTTTGGTGTTTTTGTTTTGTTTTGTTTTTGTTTTGTCTCCCTCTGTTGCCCAGGCTGGAATACAGTGGTGCTATAACAGCTCACTGCAGCCTCAAACTCCCAAGCTCAAGCAGATCCTTCCGTCTCAGCTTCTTGAGTATCTGGTGGCATATGCCTGGCTAGTTAAATTTTTTTTTTTTTTGTAGAGACATGGTCCACTATGTCTGAGGTTAGTCTCAAACTACTGGCTTCAAGCAATCCTCCTGCCTTGGCCACCCAAGGTGCTGGAAACATTCTTTTATTTTTAAATGCTTAGCAGTATATACCATTTTTATTTTATTTTATTTTGGAATTATATGCAGAGCCTCAAAATCTAAAACAGATAAAAATATAAAAATATAACTGTTCTGGTTGAATTGGGAGTAGGGATGGGGGGTGGGAGAAGGAAGCCTTATCACTTGGCTGCCTACTGGCAGGTTCCCTTTGTGGTGGCTCCTGAGGCACATCCAGGAGCACTAGGGCCCTATAGAACTTAGTTTTGAGAAAATCTTTGTCTAAATTAAGTGAGAAATAGGACCTGGGTCATGTCTTTGAGTGAAAATTCTGTTTATGCTTAGATACGGATTTGAAGGGAATGTTGAACAATGAAAAACAAGATGTGACATGGTATTAGGTGGTGGAATTGTAGATGAAGTTTTCTTTCTACAAATGATTTCATTTACTTATGCAAAAAAAATTCAGGATAAAATTTCTCATTATACAGTTTTATTAGAAATTCATTTGGTTGGGGTTAGTCAATACACGTTGCTCTTTCTTCCATAGATACAAATGTCCATATAGCCTGAAGCCTAGAGATCTGTTTTGGAATTGCCAGATGATTAGGGGGTCTTTATAAAGTTTTTACATTAAGTTCTCACAGTCATTGTCCCATTTTATTTAAGTGGACTACTGTTGAAGTTAATAGTGGAAGTAATGTCTAAGCAGTGGTCTGACCTAGAGGAGAGTTGTTGGATATATGTATTCAACAGGACAATGAATTAAAGATAAATGACATAGGCAGTTTCTTTTTTCCTGAATGAATAACTAGATTGAACTCTGTTTGGGTTACCAGCTGGGAAGCAAGCTAATATTTGTCTAGCTCTGTGATCTGAATTGTTTGAGGGATGGTTTGGCTTGTCTGAATTTTAATATCCATTAATAATTGAGAGCGATTGCAAGCTCTTGTTTTGCTGAGTGCATATTTACATGTATTATATTACCTTTTATTAATATAGCAGTTAAAGAAACATTCAGAGTAAATTGTCCCTAGATCCATTTGACTGGTATCTCTTCCTGGATAATGGCAGTGATATGTATACCCAGACAATACCTTTCATTTAAGGATCTCAATATTAAAAAAAAAATCTAGTGTTTTTTTATTATTCAATTTATTCTGAAAACCACTTGAGCCTTGTTAATTCCATGAACATTTTGACACTGAACGTTGCAGAGAAGTATGAGCCTAGAGGTACCAGCTTTAGTAGAAACTTTCTTGTGGCTGTCATCTTAGGAAAAGCAGAGCCACTTGTTCATGGCCATTATTGATTGACTCAACTGACTGGGCCTGTCTGTTGCTATGGTAACTGCAGCAACATTCGGAAATATTCAAACTCAAATTTTCCAAAGACACTTATTTCCAAATGATCCAAAATGTAGGACTCCAACAACACTGAGAACTATTTTCCAGTTTTCCTTCTTGCCCACCTACATATTTGTAATACTTAAAACTGCATCTTTTTTGTGCCTAATTTAAAAATATTTTGCAAGTAGTTTGTTCTTCAATAGAGGGTTTATTTGTTTTGAACTTAAGGGAATATAGGTACCGTCTCATAGTAACAACTTTTTGTTTTCTGATCTGCTTATCACAACAATTTGGTGAATTATGGCAGATATTATTGTTTAATTTTATATATGAGGAACCTGAAGCCCAGATAGATGGAGTGACTTTCCCAGGGACAGTAGCTAGTAGTGACTGAGCATGTTAGAAGCCAGGTCTCTTGATACTTGGTTTAGTGCTCTTTCCAATAGAAGTCCAACTCAATGCATATCATTTTTCCTCCTCAGTTTGCCATTTGGATGTCACAAGATGACATTAATCAATCAATACAGATTAAAATAAGAGAAAATCAATGAGGACTAGTAGTGAATTGGAACAACATTATTAAATATACAACCCTCCAAGCCAAGAGTTGTTTAAGCCTCCATTTAAAATGAAGGATGATAGAAATGAACTATCTTTAGATGGATTTATGATTACCATGTGTCTCTTTTCCTTTGTGACCTGTAGAACCTCAAATCATCTCTACGGGAAATTTGCTGTTATAGTACAGCTGACTTTTCATTATTATTGTCTTCCTCAGTATTCAACATTTTGTGGTATACTGGAGGAAAATTGCATTTGGATGATAATATTAGACCTAACCTGACATTGAGTTTCATTCCAGGAAAATAGATATTTTAAAGTCAAATGTATTATTTTAAAACTTAGTTGGAGTTAAACATTAATGTATAATTTAGTATAGCCTTTATCATCATGAGCACTTTTTATTACATGGTTGTCCATGCATTTTAAAATATAATAATGCTCCTTAATTAGGGCCACTGAATTAGTATGCATAAAAACAATCCATTTCTCATTATACTCTCCCTGCTCCCAGCCATCCAGCTTGAAGTTGCTCTGCATCTCCATTTGTTCTGCATCTCTATTCCCACCCCAATGCAATGACAAACAAGGAAAGGTAAATCAAAACAGTAGCTCTGGACAGCAACTAAGCTGCGCTGGGTCGATTTCATCACCTGGTGGCAGAGGCTAAGAAATGTTTCAATATTCCTTCACTACCTCTTTTCTCCTTCTGTGGCTCCTTTCTCCTCTTAGGGCTGGTCCTCCCATCTTTCTTTTTTTATTCAGAGCTCAACAAATTCAACTTTAAGCAACCTCTTTCTCATACGTGCACACATTTATTTTTCCATCCTTTCAAAAATTCTACCTTCATTTTAAAATTTATTGACCCCAGGAACCTTTATTGCTCCTTTCCTTCTTACTTTCCATCCTCTTATTTATGAGTTTTTTTTTTTTAAAGTGACCTTAATTATGATTGCTAAGTCTGAGAGGTCTGCCAGTGAATGTGTGGGAACACGCTCTGAAGTGATGGGCTCTCAGTTGAAGAAAAGGCCTATATTTGGAAATGAAGTACCACACAGGAAAAGGCCTAGAGCCTTAGGCCTCAGAAGTTTTTGAACACGCACAGATATTCCCTATTGCATTAGCACAGCATTTCTTTCTCCTCCTTCTCTGACAAGGCTGGTTTTTTTTTTTTTTTTCCCCCAAAACACCAATATTTAAGATACATCGAAAAACCTATTCTTACCCAGTTTTATTGCTTTTCTCTTAGGTTTAATTGAAAGCTTAGCTTTCTATTTTTACTGCAAACATGCAGCAGTTTGGATGCTTTAAGGCAGTGACTCTCAAACCTAAGCATGCATCAGAATCACTTGGAGGACTTGTTAAAACATGGATTGCTGGGCGTCACTCCCAGAGTTTCTGATTCAGTAGGTCTGGGAAGGAGCCTGAGAATTTGGTTTCTAACAAGTTCCCAGGTAGTGTTGATACTTAAGGTCTGGGACTATGCTTTGAGAACCACAGCCCCAGTATTAAGTGGTCTTTTATAATGTAGATATTGGGTGATGTTTTGCAGTCCATTCTTTGGCCTAAGTGCTCACAGAAGTCACCGTGTGGCATATGGACTGGGTTGCAGTCTGCCACTTTTTCTTTCACAGTTGGGACCACGTGACCTTTAGGCTGAGACTTTGTTTAAGGACAGTAATTGTGTCTTATTACTATGTTTCTCCAGCCCTAAGAAGAATGGCTAGGACATGTTAAATGGCATTTAGTGAATGTTGGGTATGTGTTTGGGTGGAGGTGGTTAGCATTGCAAGGCAGCAGGCCCAGGACATTGAGTATTATTTACAGTGTTTCTGTAAGAAAAAGGTTCTGGATTATGAATGGGCTACCTTACTGTGTGTGACATTATATGTTTGTGAAGTAGGCATTATATTTTTGCCCCCATGTTCTTTCTGATAGTAGTCTGATTTTTATTGCAGGTCAGCAATTCATTATAGATATTGCTGTTATTACAATGGAAACAAAGGAGAAAATTGTTTTCTGGGTAAATTTCATTTGGCAGTTGTATTGATTAGTCTTTCTAATACTCTACCTAATCTTATTTAAAATAAGAGATAATACCTGAAATACAGAAGCAAGTGACAAATAAATGGTAGCTGTTTCAGGGAGTGCCTGTGATGATATTATCTAGTAAATTGCAAATGCAGAAGGAACAGGTGCAGTGCTGAATTGGGAGACTAAATAGGCTCAGGAAATACCATATTAGCTCTTCCTTATGACCATTTTTTCTGCAGTGTAATTGAGAGCGGTGTAGCAGACGTCAGCTCAGTGGTGTGCGTGATTGAAGAGTTCTCCTTTTGCCTGCTGATTACAGCTGACTGACATGCATCTAGCATCTCAGATCTTTCGCACTGTAAGGGCCCTTAGACACTATCCTAGTCTAATCCCCTTGATTTATGGATGGTGAAATGAGAACTAAATAAGGGAAACTCTTGCCCCAAATCACACATCCAGTAGATGGCAGAGTTTGGACTTGAACCCCGTCATCTGATTCTAGGTGTAGTCCTCTTGTGCTGTGCTGCCTTTAGCCTCACTGGTCTAACTAAGCTTACTTGTAGACTTTTGATTCCATTGAGTTACCTATAGACAGCATAGATGGGAAGGGAGTTTTGTATGCTTTTGTCTAAATGCTTCAAAAGCCAAAAGGAATGGGCTTAGTCTCTGCCATCTTCTTCCCATGGCTGCAGCCATTGGATCTTCCATCTGCAGGTTCAGTCCTGGGCCTACTATTGTACCTTGGTCAGACAAATTGAAGGAGCTCAAGTTCAAAGCTTGGGAGTCAGTAAGATGTCATCTGGGATGCTATCTTTGACCTTCCCTTATTTCTGTGCCTGAATCCTGTCTTGATGAGTTCTGGTAGAATTGGGGCCCTGCCTTGGTGTTGTCAACTCTTTAAGAATCTTAACTATAGGCAAAGTTGGGAAGTGGGTAGGAGGATAATATTTGTTGAGCATCTATTTTGTGCCAGTTACTTTACCCACATCATGTTATTTAATCTTCACTACATCTCTATGAAGTTTTGTCTCTATTTCACAGATGAGGAACTAAGGCTCAGAGAGATTATGGGACTTGCTTAAGGTGACCTAGCTAAAGAGTGGTAGAGCTGGGGTTCAGATTTGAGCTCCAAATCCTGCACTTATTCTGGTATACCTCTCAGAGCCTGTAGCTTGCCTATAAATCCCAGCTTGTTCATTTGTTCGGTGAATGTGTATCGAATCCTACTATATTCTAGCCTCTGTGCTCGTAACTGGAGAGGCAGTCCCTGCTCACATGGAGCTTACCATCTATCTGAGACTATAAAGTAATGATGGATGTGTAGAATGTTAAAAAGGAAATGCTGTAGGAATATACAACAGAGAAGCCTAATCTCGTCCAGGGTGGGATGGGGGAATAAATCAGGCAAGGCCTCTTGGAAGAGGAAACATTTACACAGAGAACTGTGTTGAAGCATGAAACAACCTTGCAAAAGACCTGAAGGAAGGCTAGAGTGGCAGGAACATAGTAAGCAGTAGTAGGCTGATGTCCTGCTGCCTGCCTACCTAGCACAGCGCCTGGCATATAATGGGTACCCAATGAATGTTTGCTGAACAAATGCATGAATGGCTAAAACAATGAATGAATGGCAATGCCGAAAGCTCATTTTGCTTCTTATGTAAACACATAATAAGTTACCTTGGGATGATTCATAGTTCCAAATGACTTTTTCCTCCAGCTCCTCTTGTCTTCCTGTTGTTTTGGGTTTCCTTGCTATATTTTGAATGTCCATACACGTGTCCTGCCTTTCCTTCACAGCCGTGGGGTGTCTTCCTGTCTCAAAGAGAGCAAAAGCTGAGCTGCCCTAATATCCTCTTAGTGGCTGCCTTGAGCATGAAGTTTGAAATAGCGTCAGTGATTTGATTTTTTCCTCTGGGGATCTGGCAATTGAAAATAAATGTAGAAAGAGCCCCAAAGGAGTTTTTTCTTGGGGGCATGAGAGATGAGAGCACCAGTTATTGGTGCACTTTGACAATGCAGAGTTATGTAAGTGGATGAAAAATAAAGGCTATTCCACCAAAGTCAGCTTGCCTTACTTAAGTGATTTTATATTCACAAAAGTGGGTGGCCCAGAGTGTTCTGTAATTCCGCTGTTTGCAAAATTCCTAGTTTATGACATAGAGTAATAGAATTCTATCGATTGAGTTTCAACAAATGTTAATGTAGACGATGATTATGTGTTAGGTACTTTCACATTGCATTTAATAACTAAAATACAAATAGCATCTAATTTCTAGAGAAAAAAATTTCTTGCCTGAAAATTCTGGTAAGGGTAGCATAAAACATTACAAAACCTGCAATAGGTTAGAATAGCCTATTTGTTAGTATACCTTGGTCCAGAAAAAAATGCCAAGCTAGTTTGAATCCCATTTTTTTTTTAGGTTTATATCTCCCAGACCCCTTGGGGTCTTCTGTTCTGGCTTTTGGACTGAGGAGTAAGCTTAGTTCACGAGTTTGAAGGGTAGTCTTGACTGATACTGATAAAACCAAGCGAATGATCTTTGGTCCTTGTTTGTTTATTGTTTTTTTTCATTGGTTTGTTTGTTCATTCATTCACTCATAAGACATTTGTTGAATGACTTCTATGTGCAGGCCACTATAGCTAGAGAGACAAGTTTTACAGTCCTGTCCTCACAAAGCTTGCAGTCTGTGGGGGAGACAGATAAGAAGTCAGAAACTGGCTTCTCCCTGGATTTGGAAGCAGGAGTCTTCACCACTAAGTTTATTCAGTCTGTGCTGGTTCCACTCTGTTTCTCCCTTTCTTCCCTTTCTCCTCCATGGACTGACTCTGTGGGTCTGTGACCTCAGAGTTTGTAGCCCTCTCTGACCTTTGCCCTACTGTCTAGGCCCACATAATGTTCCTTTCAATGTGGTCTTGTCTGTGAGATTCCAACTGAGACTGAAGTTCTGTAGGTGAGGACCAGTCAGGAGACAGGTGAGGCTGGGAGAAATGCTGTAGTTTCAGAGGTGACCTCCTTGCTGATTTTAGAGCTCTCTGTTCATGCGTGCTGGCAGCATGCCAGTACAGAAGGAGCTTTGGATTCACTAATACTTGGTTCATGGTTAGACTTCCGTGCATAATTAGTATTTTTAAAGTCATTTTATCTAAAGACTTCAAATTTAGAGACTCAAAGTACTTGAGAGACATTTTATGGATTGCAGCTGAGTTTAAAAGGATCTTGCAGCATTTTCTCCCCAGCCCTTACTACTAGCCAGCTGCTGCTAATCACATTCAGTAAAGTCCTGTGACAGACTCTTTCTTCTTCCAGCTTCTTGCAGATGTCATGCCCCAGGTCGGCCTGGATCTTCCTGAGAAGCTGCACAACAGTGTTTCTCAAATTTCAATGTGTGTGCAATCACTTGGGGTTCTTGTTAAAATGTAGATTCTAGTTCTGTAGGTCTGAGTCAGTAGGGCTACTCTCTGTTTCTAACAGGTTCCCAGATGATGTCAATTCTGTGGTCTGAGTAGCAAGGAAATCGCTAAATGTCAGGCATAGAAGGGGCTTTAGAAATGGGTCATCACATCTGAGACTGTGACTTTACAAAGGAAGACATAGAAATCTAGAGAAGCAGAGTGACTTTCCTGAGGTCACACAGCAGATTAGTGGAAGAGACCAGGACCAACACTCAGGTCATCATTTTCCTTCTGTGTTGTATATGTGCTTTTCCTCTGCTGATCTAGCAATGTAAAGAAGCAGAAATAAGGTTTCCTACTTGCATTTTCATGTTTCGAGCAGCCTCACAGAACCTAAATCTGATGTGTTGGTAGTCTAGACTTGCCTGAAGCCCTTCTTTCTTAGGTTTTAGTCAGGCATTTACCTCAGGATCTTAAACAGAGCCTCTCTATGACACCAGGCTTTCTGTTCAGTAGTGCTTGTTGAATAGAACTTGAGTCCCTTCCATACTGGACAAGGGGAAGTGGGTGGTGCCAAAAATTGCCAGATGGCCCCAAATGAGTGTCTGGTGTAGGTTAACCCTCAGAATCCAGGAGCAAAAGGTGTGTCTGGGACACTGAAGCAGTCATCAGACTTCAGAATTTGCTTAGCACTTTGGCTTTTAGGATGTGCTAAGTGGCAAAGAGGACATACTGGGAATAGAGTAGGTACGTTTGACCCAGAGACCCTGTCAGGGGCCTGGAGTTGGAACAACAAAGCAGCCAGAGAACATGATGGCAGGCGATGGTTGGTTTATCCGTCAAGGAGGTCCTTTGAGTTGGGGAGGGGCATAGGAGCAGACAGTCTGCAGTAATCTAGACCAGTGGGTAACATTTCATTCTATAAATATTTGTTGTGTGCCCATTACATGCCAGATACTGAACTGCACAGTGGGGGATGTGGAGATGAATTCCTAGAGCTCTGGTCTCAGGAGGCCCTCCAGGTGGATTCTGCATCAAGACAGTCTTTTGGAGTAATAGCAAGGTAAGACTCTGGTCTTGGTGAAATGATTTATTAGGTGAGGATTCAGATAGAAGAAACAATCAATTCAGGGTCACACTTGCTGAACCTCTGGCACAAAGGAGGGCATGGTTTCTAGAACAAGGCAGATACCCAGTGATGAAACCAAGAAACAAGGTCAGGGCAGGAATGGCAGCACACTGAGCCTGCTTCTGAGCTGCTAACCTCTGAAACTTGAAATCTTTCCTGGTAGAAGACAGGGGTGGGCTGGAGTAGGTCACCTGGTGTGGACGTGGAGCCAGGCACTCTGATACTGGAAAGACTTAGCCATGCAGATTTTCCGTCTGTTCACCTGTCTCTACCTACCTCTGGCCCTGCTTATGAGAACTGTCTTGTTCTGTGGTTGTGGAGAGTAAGATTCTGGAAGCTTCTTAGGATCAGGCCCTCTAGGGTAGCAGAGGTGGCAGAGGCTCTTGTCCCCATCATCATTTATACTAATATGTTCCAGGGCCTCTTAGGGCTGAGATGTCATTAGATGTCTCCTGATGGAGGCAAGTGACTAATGCCCCAACTGGGGAGAAAACTGGATGAATGAGAGGTTGGCTTGAGACCATAGACCTGTCTGCATTGGAAATTGACATCTAATGACTGAGCTGGAAGGGGTGCAATATTGGTAATAACATTAACAGTTGAAGGGAAACAATGCCTAATACCTAGTAGGCCCTCAGTGAATATTTATTGACTGAGTAGGTGTTAGCAAAGTGCTTTATAGTTTTCAAAATATTTTCTTTCCCTCAGACTCTGTGAGACAGGCAGAGCATTATACTCATTTGATAATAAGGCAGCTGAGGCTCAAGATGTTACATATTTTGCCCAAGATCACACAGCTGGTAAATGGTACAGCTGACACTGGAACTCAGGTCTTTTGAGTCTTACTCTAATGTTTTGTCTTTGAAGACACTTCCAAAAATGCAGACAGATACTACCAGGGATCTTGCTATTGTATATTTAATTTTTGGTACCTATTAAACAGATATGGTTTTTTAATGCAAAACATTTTTGTATAAAGGAAATGTGCCTCCCTGTGTGCATTTCTACCAAATTGAACCCTTGGGTCTCTTTATTTTTAATAAGGAGGAAACACTAGGGTCTGGAACAGCTGAACCAAGCACCACTGCTGCCTACTCATTAGCTCTTTCTGTCTAATTAGATTGAAAGCAAGGGAGGAAACTATTTTGTGTTTAGCAGAAGTGGTCATGTATGGTCTTAAACACTCTCTGGCCCTTTTCCTCCCTTCTTTTCTTCTTCTCTTCCCTCCTTTGCCCTCCAGAAGGTGTCTAGAATGCAGTCCCTTTCACCTTGCAGTAGTGTATTTCTTCTGCCGTGAGTGGTGTGTTTGTGATGAGTGTGACAGACAGATGGACTTCTGGGACCTTAGAGACTTGGTGGGTTACTGTATATTTTACTTTTTTTTTTTTTTGAGATGGAGTTTCACTCTGTCGCCCAGGCTGGAGTGCAGTGGCGCAATCTTGGTTCACTGCAACCTCCGCCTCACGGGTTCACGCCATTCTCCTGCCTCAGCCTCCCGAGTAGCTGGGACTACAGGCACCTGCCATCACGCCCGGCTAATTTTTTTTTTTTTTTTTTTTTGTATTTTTAGTAGAGACGGGGTTTCACCGTGTTATCCAGGATGGTCTCGATCTCCTGACCTTGTGATTCGCCCGCCTCGGCCTCCCAAAGTGCTGGGATTACAGGCGTGAGCCACCGTGCCTGGCCAGGTTACTGTATCTTTTTCATGGTGCCCAGTGGCCTAGTCATGTAGAGCAAAGAGGCTATTGTTTTTTCTTTAAGAACAAATTAAATACAAAGCATTTCTCTGAAGTACAAGGAGGACCTTGGGTTTCTGTAAATGGCTTAAAAAAAAGAAGAAAAAAATAGTACACCTGAAAGGTTTTGTCACTGGAACTCCAGCCCCAAGTTTGCATGTGAATAAAAAATTGCTGGCCGGGATCCCAGGCCTATTTGTAGATGGTTTCATCTAACCATCAGTGGTGACTGTGACTTCTGGGCCTGTTCATGTGGTCAAAGTTTTCAGCTGGAATTTTCCATATTCGTGCTTCTCTGTTGCACAAATTGTAAGACAGCAAACGTGGAGGGAAGGTGATTTGTTATAACTCATAGACCTACACTTTATATGAAAAAGTCTTGGGGAATGCCAAGGGCCAGTTGCAGTTTTTCTGAGACTCAGTTTCTACCTAGTTTCTTGACCTGGCCAGCTTCATTTTCCCCCTCTCTCCACCCCATCTCCATTCTTTTCTGCTCAACCCAGATCATCCCCTAATCCCCACTGTTCTATGTTTGTCCCCAGTCTTGCCCCTTTTTTCTACCCTCCACACTGCCACCACAATGCCTCTATGTTTCACTCTCTTACTCAAAACCCTGCAGTGGATTTTCAGTATCTTCCAGGAGAAATCCATTCTCTGTGGCAGAGCTTGCAGGGAATTTTTGGCTCTGAGTTATCTCTTCACCCTGTGTGTCACCACCGTTCCTTTGCACAGACTCTTCTTATAGCCAGACTTGCAGTTCCTGAACATACTAGGTTCTCTTTCCTGCCTCTCTGCCTTCACACGTGGCCTTCCTTTGGCCTGATTTTAGATCTTTAGATTTTAGTTCAAGTGTTACCTCCTCTGTGAAGTTTTCTATATATGCCAAGGCAAAATTTGGTGCTTTCCTTTCTGCTCTCAGAGTAATTCAAATATATTCCTACTATATTATTTATTGCATAATTCCAGAACTATTTGTTTGAATGTTTTTCCCTCTCTCTTACCTCAGATTCATTCACTAGCTAACCCTTTTTGAGTATTGACTCTCAGTTGGGGATTGGGATAAGTAAGGGCTTTACATAAGTTCACTCATTTCTTCCTCCTTGGGTGTAGAGATTATTATCATCTTCACTCTACAGACTAGGAAATTGAGGCTTAGAGAGTTTAAATGACTTGACAAAGCTAGTAATTGGTAGGCCTGGGAATTGTACCAGGCACTATGCTAGATGCTGTAGATAGAAAGTTCAATATGACATAGTCTCTTCCATCGAGGAGCTTGTGATGTAGTAGGTGAGACAGGTAAGTCATAGTGTCAGTCCAGGATGCTGAGTGCAATGATGAGGGTGTTCACGGTGCTATGGCAGCAGAGGGCTGGGAACTAACTTATCCTGGGGGAGGGCTGGAGCTGTGTGTACACCCACTTCTGCATCCCTAGCACTTAGCACTGTGTTAAATTGTTTTCCCCTGTGACCAGGACTCAGAATCTCAGTCACCTTTTGCTTCACTCTCTGTATTCTCATTAGTCCATCTGCAACACCTTCCTTCCCAGTAAGTCTGGAATCTGTTCTGCCTCCACCCTGGTCCAGGCCCCATTCACATAATCTGCGGCAAGTGTGTGAGGAATGTGCATGAGAGTGTGAAGGTTTCTGGAGTACCAGGAGTCTCTGGAGATTGCCTGTACTCAGCTCATTTGTCATTGCCTAGGTTTCCTGGAGCATTTCCATCCTAGGAAATTTTTTCTTGGCCTCAAGACAGAACTTCTAAGAACATGTCCCAGGATTGGGCCCTCTGGCACCAAGTCCCTCTCACCCTACCACTTCTGGCCAGCCTCTGCTGTGTACTGGATGCCGAGCTGCTTACAGAGCTGAGAGCACTGAGGTGTGGCCCCTGCTCTCCAGGGACTAAGGATCCAGTAGGCTAAACTGGATGAGGGCAGAAGCCTGGCTAGATGTGGAGGGTGATCACTGGACCTATGGCAGGGCTGGACCAATAGAGGGGAATCAGCTGATGACAAGAGAAGAAGGTTGCGGGGACAGGGAAATGGACAGACCTCATAGATGGGTCAGCTAGAGAGGAGTGCAAGCTGATGTATATCTAGGTAGGGTGGGACTGTCAGAGGTCAGAGGAGGGAGAGATGTGAAAGGACTGGCCCTGTGATCATTACCCAGATTTCTTTCTGTTAGGGTAACCTCCAGGTGGAAGTTAGTTTCAAACCAGCAGAGACTAGGATGGCAGTTTTAATCTGAAATCAAGAGGTGAACCCAGTATCCAGATAGGAAGCCATTCTAATTTTTCCAGGACACAAAAGGAGTAAAGGGAATAGAGAACAAAATGTAAATAGCTCCCTTATGTGCATTGTGCCAGGTGCATGGTATGTTATTTAATTTCCACAGAAACCCCATGAATCTACATTTGTGAATGGGGAAACTGAGACTGCAAGTCATACAGTGAGTACACAAGAGAACAAGCAGTATTTGAAGCCAGGTATGAATCCAGAGCTTCTCCTCAGTGTTCTGCTTGTTCTCAGGGGACTGAAAAATACCCCCAGTGGAGACAATTGAGTAAACTCCTGAGTACCACATGGTAAGCCAAAAACTGACCAGTATGAAACTGCCACCCAAGGAGCAAAAAGTTGTTAATGAAATATTTTCAGCATAGGCTGTGTTATAATACTTAGAAAAAAAAACCCCAATGTTTTCTGCAAAGGGTCAGGTTCTTTTTACTTTCTCTTCCTTGTTTTGAGCATGATCATCTTTTCCAAGAGCTATGGTAACCTCGTGACCCTAAGATCTCTGAAAGACCCTGGTCTGTTGGTGCCTTGATGAATAATCCTAAGACAATATAGGCTGGCGTGCTAGAGCTCTCTCTGTGAGTGTGTGTGATCTGTCTCACTGCCAGAGCTCATTTGGGCTCGTTTAATAATTGAAGGCCAGTGTTAAGCATTTCGCAGTTTGTCCTTCGTGGACAGGAGTGGTTTTCTGTGTGTAAAGTGATATGCTCTGTTCTCCAAGGACACTCTGTTTCCTGAAGTGCAGCTGACTCAGCATGTTCAGACGTTGCCATTGGGTAACTTAGATTTCATCAAGTTTTCTTTTAAAGAGAAATCTCTCCCATCTTATCTTTGAGACAAGTCCATGAGGCTTGGTGGTGGCTGGGGCTTGAGATCACCTTACTGGGAATTTGTCCTAGGGAAAGTGGGCTACAAGGCAAGCTCAGCCACTTCCCATTGTGCTGAGGAGTCAGTGCATTTAGTCACTTTAACAAAAAAAGAGGGGCCATTGCAGGTCTTATTACCATCTGTTCCCCCATATCGGTCATTATAGGCTGGTTCGAATTACAGTATCCCTAAATCATGTGTTCTTCCTTGCTTCCAGGCCTTTGCATGTGTTGTTCTCTCTGTCTCTTGGGCTCTGTCTCTTTTTCACCTTCCCCCATGCTTTACTAACCTCATCTTTCCCTGTCTAGTTCATTTCAGGTCTTGCTCTCCCTGGGGTAAGGACTCTTTGTCTGCACGCTCATGGCCCTTTTTGTCTATGTTTCTTTTAGCCCTCATCCCTTTTGTGGGAGTCATCTGCTTACTTGCCTTTCCCCAGCAGACTGAGAGCTCTTTGGGAATGAGGGAATTGTGGAATGTATGAACAAATGAACAAATTGAGGTAGTTTGTAAATTCTGCTGCTGAGAAAATAATTTTTAAGGAAGAAAATCAGCATTTACTGAGGATCCATTATGTCTTAGGCACTGGACTAGATATTTTACATGTGCAATCTCATTTCATTTTCACAATGGCCTTGGATTGTGAATATTAGAGGTTATACAAAGAAGCCAATCTTCCTTCACTCTTTCATTATCATCCTTCTGTTTTTGGACTGACTCATCATAAATGACCTGCTTTATAATTTAATAATGAGTACTTTTAAAACTTAAAAAATTGCTTTCTTTTAATTTTGCAGTTTCACAGTTTAGCATTTAGTACAATAATGTATCAGATGACTGTCAAAATGCAGAACCAACTCTTTTGCTGGAAATAATTACACTTTGCCAAACCCGTTTATTTTGAGCAGCTCCAGTGTGATAATGTACTGAACTGTAAATGTGAGTCTTGTGATGTATGGATTATGTGGGGGGATCAGAGTGGCAATTAAACCAAGTGCAGATCCACTGGATGGGTGGTAAAAAGGGAAATGAACATGTCCCTTTGTTAAATACGTTCCCCTGAAGATAAGTTTGTAATTTGACAATCTAGGCAGCTGGAAAAATTAGAAGCTCTTTCACTGGAGAAGCTGGCCTGATTCTTCAAACTTGCACTTGGAAAATGAAACTGTTAGTTCTCTTGGTGATCCTCTGGTCAGACTGCTTGTTTCTCAGACTGCAGGTAGTTCAGGATCTCTATGTGTACGTAGACCTGCTCCCTTCCAGGCCAAGTCTACTGTCTTGTGGGAATGGTTGCTCTAATCTCACATCATTCGCCTCCCATATAGGCCACTGTAGCCTTAAACTTGGTCTGTCTAAAGGGAGACTTTGCCTGGTAAAGTGACAGTTGGAGTTGGATAGATCTGTGTTTGAATTCAGATTCCTACCTCTGATTGACGACTGTGTTATTTAGGGAAATTTGCATTCCTCCTCTCAGCCTCAGTTTTCTCATCTATAAAATGGAGATAGTTCGTTGAATTTATTGAGCACAGTTATGTGCCAGTCACTTCCAAGGCATTTGGGGAATAGACAGAAATCCTTGTCTTTATGGAGTTTACATTTTAGTGAGGCGAGACAGACATTAAACCTAGACATAATAAATAAGAAAATCAAATACCATGTTAGAAGATAATAAATATAATCAAAAGAAGAAAAAAGAGTGAGAGCAGGGTAAGGGATTTTAGGAATGCTGAGGGAAGTGTGAGTTGCAGTTTTGTTTGTTTTTGAGACAGGGTCTCACTCTATTGCCCAGGCTGGAGTACAATGGTGCGATCTCAGCTCACTGCAACCTCCACTTCATGGGTTCTAATTCTTCTGCCTCAGCCTCCCGAGTAGCTGGGACTACAGGCGTGTGCCACCACGCCAAGCTAATTTTTTATATTTTTAGTAGAGACAGGGTTTCACTGTGTTAGCCAGGATGCTCTCAATTTCCTGACCTTGTGATCCACTCGCCTTGGCCTCCCAAAGTGTTGGGATTACAGGCGTGAGCCACCACGCCCGGCCACAGTTTTTTTTTTTTTTCTTTTTTTTTAGATGGAGTTTTGCTCTTGTTGCCCAGGCTGGAGTGCAATGGCACGATCTTGGCTCACTGCAACCTCCGCTCCCCGGGTTCAAGTAATTCTCCTGCCTCAGCCTCCTGGGTTGCGGTTTTTAATAGGCCTCATTGAAATAATGACATGGGGTTGGTGAGGGACTTAGCCATGCAGATATCTGGGGAAGCATGTCCCAGTGCAAAGGCCCTAAAGTGGGAGCAGGCGTGGCATATGCAGGAAATAGCAAGGAAGCTGGCATGACTCAAGTGGAGTGAATATGGGGGAGAATGAGAGAGGATGAGGTCAGAGGGATAATACCCTCAGGGTTGTAAGGATTTAATAAGTGATATCTATAATGCACCTTGCTCTTCCATTTCACTACCCATTTTTCAAATGGCACTGTCACCCAGACTCCAAACTTCAGTGAGACTTTAATGTCTTCCTTTTCTGCTCACATTGTCAATCACTTGCTGTGTTCTGTAACCATCTCTGTCTCTCCTGTCCCTTTTTCCTCATTCCCATTACCCTTAACCTAGTTGCCAAATTCTTGCCTGTCTAATCACAGTGGCCTCCTAGCCATGAGATCTGCAGCTTCCGGTCTCTCCATCTCCATCCCTCCCCTTACCCTTTCCTTTTCAGGCCATGATGCAGTATTGAGCCTTCTCTCTCCTGCTTATAACCTCTCAGCTGCTCATTAACGTACTCATTTATTCATTCCTTTGTTGATACATTCAGCATCTTTTGAGAATTTACTAATGCTCAAAGTCATTTGAATTCAGTCTAATGGAGGAAGCAGACTTGAAATAATTATAATACCAATTCAGAAATGTTTGTTTTTACCCTAGTTTGTTGCAAAAAGGATTTGGGGTTCAATGATTTGTTATGTAATATGATGAGTAATATGCAGCAGCTCTCTATATATGTACAAAGTTCTGCTCTCTCAACCTAGCATTTAGAGTCTTCCCTACCGAGGCACAGTCCTGCATTTCTAGTTTCATCTCCCAAAGTCAAGTGAACGTTTTGCTTCACCTAAGGGGATAACTCGCAGTTCTGTAACACGACTTCTCTTTCACACATTTATACCTTTGATCACACTCTTCCCTTTGCCAGGAGTGCTTTTTGCCTAATCCACATTCTGTGTATTTTTCCAGACTAGCTTTAGATGGCATCTCCTTGGAAAGTCTTCCCTGATGTCCAGGTCCTAATTGATTACTTCCTTCTCTGAACTTCCGTAGTAATTTTTTGTCAGTTACCACTTCCAGCTTTAGATTTTAGGTAGGGAGGGAGGAAGGGAGGGAGAAAGAGAGAGAGAGAGAATGTGTGTGTGTCTGTTCCTGCTTTATTTCCCTTACTGATTATGAATTCCTTAAGTCATGGATCATTTTCACCTACAGCACCTAGCACAGCACCTTTTCCATAGGAGGCAGTAAATCTTTGATTGAGGGAATCAATGAATGTTTCCCAGGCCATAACATCTGGGAAGGGATTTGCCTTGGAGGTGCTTTTTCTTATGTTGATATAAATGAAGTGCTAACAAGTTCCTGGAGCCCAGATGTATTGACCCTGCAGGGAGCTGCTACCTTCTGGTGCTGTAATTCAGAATGCATTTTCTTGTAGAAGCCATGATGTAAATAGTTTCTACAAGTAGTTCTCTCACTAGTTCCAAACATCTGACTTAGAAAAACACTTTTGGAGTCTTGCTCATTCATAAGTTGGGGACTGCCTCTGTTTTGAAGTGCTCCGCTTGTACCAGCAGGCAGGTGGTATCTGCTTAGCTATACCCACAGGCACCATGGAGTGGAGAAAGGAACACAGACTTTGGGTCATACAGTGATGATCAGCTGTACCACTTCATAACTTGTGACCTTCAGCAAGTTACTTTACTGATTTGAGACTCAATTTTCTAATCTGTAGAACAGGAATAAAAATACCTACCACAGGCCTAATGAGAATGAACAAGGTATTCTGTGTAAAGGACAGTGCCTAGTAAGTACTTATAAACCCCATTTAATAATCAAAACAACAGTAAATTTAGTTTCTTTTACATCTCTGAAGTTCCTGTGGACTAGGACAGTGCTTCTCAGATGATATAGTGCATATGAATCACCTGGGGATTTCATTAAATGCAGAATCTGATTTAGTCAGTCTGGGTTGGGACCTGAGGTTCTGCATTTCTAACATTCCTGTGCTGCTGATGTAGGGACCATACTTTGAATTGCAAGATATTTGGGTGATGGTTCTCAAACTATAGTCTGTTTCTGAATCACCTGGAAAGCTTGCTGAAATGAATTTCTGGTCTCCACTTCTGATGATATACTCATTCAGTAGGTCTGGAGTGGGAATTGAGAATTTGCATTTCTTTTTTATTCATTTATTTATATTTCCATAGGTTTTTGGGGAACAGGTAATATTTGATGACATGGGTAAGTTCTTTAGTGGTGATTGTGAGATTTTTGAGACCCATTACCCAAGTAGTATACATTGAACCCAATTTGCAGTCTTTTATTCCTCACCCACTTCCCACCCTTTCCCCCTGAGTCCTTGAAGTCTATTGTGTCATTCTTATGCCTTTGCATCCTCTTAGTTTACCTCCCACTTATGAGTGAGAACATACAATGTTTGGTTTTCCATTCCTGAGTTACTTCACTTACAATAATAGTCTCCAGTCCCATTCAGGTTGCTGCAAATGTCATTAATTCATTCCTTTTCATGGCTGAGTAGTATTTTATCATATATATGTACCACAGTTTCTTTATCCACTAGTTGATTGATGGTCATTTGGTTGGTTCCACATTTTTGCAATTGCAAATTGTACTGCTATAAACATGCATGTGCAAGTATCTTTTTTGTATAATAACTTTTCTCTGGGTAGATACCCAGTAGTGGGAATGCTGGATCAAATGGTAGTTCTACTTTTAATTCTTTAAGGAATCTCCGCACTGTTTCCTATATTGGTTGTACTAATTTACATTCCCACCAGCAGTGTAGAAGTGTTCCCTGCTCACTGCATCCATGTTCTAATAATATTCCCAGATGATGCTGATGCTACTGGTTTAGGGACCACACTTTGAGAACCGTTGTGCTAGGAGGGTAACAGGGATGAAGTTAATAAGAAAAAAGAGGTAAATGATAGTAATTGTTCCAGTCCGGGATATTTGTACTGTCTGCCTTTTAACTTGTACATGTCCATAGTGTAATTATTATCTGACCAGGCTTGAAATGTCTTATTAATAATTAAATAGCAACAAAAACCAACACTTACTGAGTACTTATGTGCCAGTTATTATGCTGACACCTTTATATAGTTTCACTTAATTCTGATAATAATCCTGTGAAATGGATACTATAGTTTTCTAGCTTGGTGTTTCCTATGCTAACCAATTCATAAGAATCACGTGGTGTGCTTGCTAAAAATACAGATTTCCAGGTCTCTACTTTGATTCTAATCTGGTGGGGCTCAATGCCTCCAGGTAATTTATAAGCTCAGATAACGCTAGAAATCTCTGCTGCAGTTAATCAGCTACTCTGCTTCTTTTTCATCTATGCCCAACACAAAATGCCAATTTTTAAGAAATAGTAATAATAATATATTTGGCACTGAAAGTTGCACTCAGCCAAATTTTCCTTTGATGATTCAGAAAACCCTTTAGGATCTCTAAATGCCTTAGAGTCCTCATTTTGAACATTCCTGGACTGTAGAGGTACAGAATGGCCAGGTGATAGAGCGATGTATTTACTACAAAGCCAGGGAAGCCCATGCCAACTGTGTAACTTTTGGCTCTCTTGAGCATTTTGTTTGGAATGTTATTCTAGGAAATTGGTCTTCATTGCATCCAGATGGATGCTGTGATTCCACAGAATTTTAAGAAAAATGGGAAATAAAAGGTTTTACTTGCTTGTCTTCAGGCCACAGTTTATTTGCCCACAGCAAGGCCAGTGTGGCCAACCACTAGTTTGCAGCACAACCCATCACTGTGTCAACAGTCCCTGCACCTGCTGCTGTCCCTCACCTGGCCAGATTCTTTAGCTCCTCCCTGGTTTTCCAGCTGCTGGCTTCTTAGCCTAGCCTTTCCCATGTAGCCTGGCATTGCCTTACCATATCTCATTGGAACTGTGGCTAAGGATGGAAAAGGGGAAAGGTACATAGTTTTATTTGTAGTTGGAAATTCACCAATCCCCTGCCTGCTCTAGGAGATCCTGTCTGCATGCCTTGCTGTGGGTGGTGGAGTTGGGCAGTGAGGTGTCATGAGGGTGAGATTGTCTGTTAAATGTACCACGCTTGAGTCATCAGCAAAGACTGTTATGAGATCAAAGAAAATGGAGGTTTTCTTTAGTTTTACTGATGCTAATCCGAGTTGTTTCTTGGGCCAGTTGAGTGAATGGTCCTCAGAATGGTTTTCTCTTACTAATGGAAAAAGTGTTTCAGTTTGATGGAATGAGCACTGGACCAAGAGTCAGAAGAACTAGGGACTCAGATCACCTGTCCCTTTGATTTCCTCTGTGACCTTGGGCCAGTTAGGTGATCATCTCTGAACAAGAGTTTTATCTTTAAAATGAAGAAGTTGGGCTCAGTGATCTCAGGATCAGCTTGATATTTTGTGATCTTGTGATGATCTAGTCGCAGGAAATGTGCCATCAAAATAACTTGTCCCAAAATTGAGTCAAGTTCACCCACTCAGCCAATATGT
This sequence comes from Mandrillus leucophaeus, assembly GCF_000951045.1. Taxonomy (NCBI): domain Eukaryota; kingdom Metazoa; phylum Chordata; class Mammalia; order Primates; family Cercopithecidae; genus Mandrillus; species Mandrillus leucophaeus. Next base: position 726,168 of record NW_012104477.1, read on the forward strand.
ATTGAGCATCTGGTATATTTCAGGTACTGCCCTGGGCATTATGGGGGATACAACTATTAATAAGGCACATTGATCCATTTACTCATTCATTCTTTCATTCATTCATACAATGAGCATCTACTTATTGAGCACCTATTTATGCAGGCACTATAGAAAAAGCTATGAGGGATACAGAAATGAATTAGACACAGGTTTTGTTGTCAGTCAATATGCTGTCTAAAAGGGACATAAGATTGCAATAAGAAAAGCTGTTCCTAACCACGTTCTCTAAGAGAGGACCTCTTCTTTTATTCTCCATTCCTTTCCTGCTTTTAATGGCACTTATCATCTGACCTTATTTTATCTGTTTAGTATCTGTTTCCCCATCAGAATTTAAACACCATGAGAGCAAGGCCCTTTGGGTCGATCACTATTATATTACAGTGCCTAGAATGGTGCCTGACACAAAATAACCCTCAATAAAATACTTTAGAAATAAAATATGTATGAAAAAAGCTAGAAACTATGTGTCATAAAAGATATTTAGATAAAATGTTATGGGAGCTCAGTGAGAGGAGAGATCTCTTTTAACGAGGACAATGGTTTTTAACTCTGGTTGCATGTTAGAAATACCTTGAGTTTCTCTCACTCTTTCTCCGTAAATAAAAATAAAATAAAATAAAACACTTAGCTGAGGGCAGTGGTACATGCCTGCAGTCTCAGCTACTCGGAAGACTGAGGCTGGAGGATCGCTTGAGCCCAGGATTTGGAGGCTGCAGTCAGCCTTGGATTGTGCCACTGCATTCCAGCCTGGGTTCAGAGCAAGACCCCAACTTTAAAATCAATCAATTAATTAATTAATTAAATTAAAAAAATAAAAACATTAAAAATGTTAGTTGCCAAGCCCTACCCCAAATTCATTAAATTGTCATCTCTGAGTATAACGCTTAGGCATCAGTATTTTGTAAGAGCTCCTCAGGTACTGATAATATGTAGCTAAAATAATGTGAACTAGTAGAATAGTCGGGAACACTTCATGGAGGAGGTGGGATTTGAGCTGGCTTGAAAATCAGGTAAGATTTGGACAAGAAGGAAGCATTCCAGATGGAGTGCACAGCATGAACAAAGTACAGAGGCAGGAATCACAGGCTGAGTTCAGGGATCAGCAAGTAGTTCATTTCGGCTGGAGCCTAAGGAACCCAAAGGGAAATAATTGAAACAATGTTGTAAAGGTCAGCTGGGGCCAATTTGAGAAAGCCTTTAATGCCAGGCTATAGAATTTGGGCTTCATTCAGTCATGTAGTCAGTGAGAATTGTGAATGGTTATTAAACAAATGATGTGATCAAAGGCTTCCCTGGCTGCCCTTGGAGGACAGCTTGGAAGCAGGCAGGGAGACCAGTAAGGAGGCAGTTGCCAAAGTCTAAGTAAGGTGGGCTCCACTGAGGGCTGCATCACTGGTGTTGGAGAGAAGGGCAGCAGTGGAGCCTGTACAACCAGGCCGTGAGGGCTGCCTACACTGCAGCCACAGGTCTCTTTTCTCTTGGTGGAATCACAGGCATTGCAGTGCCAGTGCCTTTTAATCAAGCCAGGGGAGTCAGGCTGCACTGGCATTCCCTAGCCTAGGTTTTTCCTGTGCACGACTGAGGAGTAGACAGTGCAGCTAGGCCTCCTTCCTGAAATGATAGGCCATTTTATCCAGAGAAGCATTTCTACAGGCAGAACTCAGTCCCTCCAAAGCCACCTCTGAGATAGGTTTCTGTTATCTTACAATAGCAGTGTGTGTCTTCTCCAGCTAATTCCAGCACCATGAATGAAGTTGGCTCTACTAGTATCTGGAGCTGTTAATTTCTTAAGCTCTGGGTGTACTAACAACATCCTGCCTCCAAAAAGACAGCTTTGAGCTAGGGCTGGGGTCAGGGGCCCAAGGGTGTATTTTTAGTAGGTTCGTAGCAGGATGCTCATTTATAAACAACTGAAGCTTTTGGAGGCACAGGACATCTGCACAGGCAAGCACACCATATGTGTGTGGGGCTGGTGGAGGCAGGATGGTGACTGGGTCTTGTATTGCTGATACAGGCTTATGCAGAGAGGACTGCCTGCCCTTGGCCAGATGCTCATGGTAGCCAGCACATCCCCAGGGTCATATACTACCCAAAAGGACAGGCAAGCAAGAGTTGCTAGGGCAGATATTTTTTCCTTCCCTCTGTCTGTTTAGCCAGGGCTGACCTTACTCACAGTCATTTGTTTCAGAATGTCAGTCCCTGAGATGGGCACAGACTTTATAGTTTGTAAGGACCTTTTGCACCCATTATCTCATTGGAATCTCACAGCAGTCCTATGAATTGAATAAGATAAGAGTTATTGCTCCATTTTACTGATGAGAAAACTAGGGCTAGGATAGGGTAAAGTACCTTATTCTACAGTTGTGTGGATGGAAAATATGCAGGCTGTGACTTGTTCAAGCGGGAGCCAGGACGCCGCTTGCCAGGGCTGCCTTTAGGTGAAATGTATACACATTGCGGTAGAAGAAGTAGTGAATGCTTTGGCTCCCTTGTAATCTAGCTGGGTGATTCTGCACAAGTCCTTTATTATGCCTCTCACTTTTGTCAGCTATAAAATGGGAGCATAGCATCTATTTAATAGGATTATTTGAAGATTAAAATGATCATTCATTATGAAAGTATCTAGTACAATGCCTGGCATACACTAGATGTTCAGTTAGTTCCTTGGTTTTTAAACTTTTTAATCTTGAAATATAGATTCAGAGGAAAATTGATACAGATGATCCTAGATACGCTTCACCCAGCTTCCCTCAATGATAGACTCTTAGGTAACTGTCGTATCATATCAAAATCAGGAAATGGGCACAATACCTCTTATTAACTAGGCCACAAACGGTATTCAGAGTCCCTGTGTTTTTTTTTAAGAAAAATTATATCATTTCTGAAGTTTTTTTCTGGTTCTGAAATGTTTTATACAGTGTCTTCATTATCCTTGACTTTTCTCTGGCATTTAACTTTTTAGAAGCTTTGTTCTCTGTTGGTTTTCATAACACTGTGTATTTCTCATTGTCATCCCACTGTCTCCTTCACCATCTTCTCTTCTTGTCTTCTATACCGTATGTCTCCCAGATTCAGTTCTTAGCCCCTGCTCTTCTCTCTGTTTGTTTTGTTTTGTTTTTTTCCCTCATGGATAGAGTCATACTTTTATCTTTATTCTGGAATCGGTATTCCCACCTCCACTTACCAAGCCCCTCTCTAGTTCCCTGTTTTTGACTGTTTGCTGAATATAAGCTCAAACTCATCATATCCAAAACTAAACGTGTCATTTTTTAAACTCCAAACTACTACCCAGCTACCTCCACTTGACTTCCCTGTTTCCATTAATGAGTTGTCATTCAGAAACTGCTCAGGGCTGTACAAGGGGACTTTTTGGTGATAGATATGCTCATCATCTTGATTGTGGTAAAGATTTTACTAGTGTAGGATGGGCATGGTGGATAACGCCTATAATCCCAGCACTTTGGGAGGCTGAGGCAAGCAGATCGCTTGAGCCAAGGAGTTTGAGAACAGCCTAGGCAACATGATGAAATACCATCTCTACAAAAAATACAAAAATTAGCCAGGTGTGGTGGTGTGTACCTGTAGTCCCAACTACTTGGGAAGCTGAGGTGGGAGGATCACTTGAGCCTGGGAGGCGGAGATTACAGTGAGCCTTCGTGCTGCTGCACTCCAGTCTGGGCAACAGAGATATCCTGTCTCTAAAAAACCTAGGTGACAAAGAGAGACTGTCTCAAAAAAAATTTTTACTAGTGTATAAATACATCAAAACTTATCAAATCACACACATTAAATATATATATGTGTGTGTATATGTACATATTATACCTCAATAAAACTTAAAAAAAAAACAAACAAACACTTCCCAGAGCCAGACTTGAATCCTGGCCCCATCACTCATACAAGTTACTCACCTTTCCTCTGCCTCATTTTTCTCATTTGTAAAATGAGGGTTGTAACAGTAATTTACCGTACTGGATTGTGGGGAAGATTGGGTAGGTGAAGTGCTTAAAACATTACCTGACACTTCCAAAGTGTTTGTTGCTGTTCCTCTCTTATTCATCTCATGTGCCCCATGTCTGGCACAGAATAGGTGTTCAATAAGTGTTTGTTGAATGAATGTTGCCACAGTCTTGAAGTACTATTTTCCCTCCTTGACTTTTATTTAAATATTGTTTCTTCTGTAAGGTCCAGCTTAGGTTCTACTTGATCTGTGAGGTCTTGTCCACCCACCTGAGCCACGAGGCCCTCCTGGCCACCCTCCTCTCTCCCCAGCACTGATGTTTTGTATTAGTGTATTTGTTACTGATTCACAGCCAGATTTTTGGTCTTGTCTTTTTTTTAAGTGGCTTTCTGTATAGATATCTTTCTTCTTCATCTACATTGGACATCTTTTGAGGGCACATGTAATATCTGGTATTTTTTCTGTATATCTTCTTTGCCTATGCTGGGCATATAGTTGGTTTTTAGTAAAAGTAGAATGAATGAATGAATGAATGAGTGAATGGTGTATGATTTGCAAAATATTAGGGAGACTTTAGACAGACAAATTCCCATGATTTAGCTTATTAAAACAAACCCACAACAGGCCAGGCATGGTGGCTTATGGCTATAATCCCAGCTCTTTGGGAGACTAAAGTGGGAGAATTGCTTGAGCCAGAAGTTTGAGACCAGCCTCGACAATATAACAAGACTCCATCTCTACAAAAAAAATTTTTTTTAATTAGCTGGGCGTAGTGGCACGTGCCTGTAGTCCTAACTACTCAGGAGGTTGAGCCAGGAGGATTGCTTGAGCCCAAGAGTTTGAGGTTACAGTGAGCTATGAGTTCACCACTGCATTCCAACCTGGGTAGCACAGTGAGACCCTATCTCTAAGCAAACAAACCAACCAACCCAGAACTTACAAGATTTAGCCTTGGAGGGAAATTTTCTCTGTGTGTGTGTGTGTGTGTGTGTGTATCTGTGTGTGTAGGTGGCAAATGGTCCCAAGTCTGCTCCTCTGAATTCACCTTCCCTTTCGGACCTTAGGGGAACTGTAGGCCTCCTTTAACCCCTTGACCCAAGTTTGGACCCTGACCTTGCTGTGAGTCCCCTGAGTGCAGCTGAGGCAGGCTGGCAGTGTTCTGACTTGTCTGAATGATAGTGAGTGAGAGATAGGGAACTAGACAAAGAGAGAAGAAATGCGAAGCATCTGGCTCACTTAGTCTAGGACACTCAGTCTCTGGCCCTAAGGGGTGGATGCAACTCCCCTGACTCTAGCCTGGTCCTCTGCTTTCCAGCTGCAGCCCCTTGCCTCTGTGGGAGGTCTAATCTGAAAACTTTTCCCCAGGAGCTCCTTCTTGGATATATGACATTTTAATGTCTAAGATTGGAGAACCTGGTTTCTATTTCTCTAAATACACATTTCCTTTATTCAGTTTGAGAGACATATCCAGGATGATCACTATTCAGGTGACACTTCTGCCACTCCACTCTGCACAAATATCGTTCTGGTTTGTCCTTTGCTCGACTCTAGTAGCATGATGTACCTTAGCCATATCATCAAGAAGACATCTATATTCTGATAGTTACACAAAATAACACATTATTCTGTGCCATCCCAGCTGGTCCCTGATCCTGCTTATAAGTTCATCATTATTAATACCGTTCCTTTGGATTAAGCATTGCCCTTTCCAGCAGAATCTCCCACTGGGAATGGTAACATTCATGTTTCTCATACCTTGGAGCACATTCCTTTATCAACATGTGTTGTTTCTCTTCACAAGGAATCTGGAACAATTTGTAAGCTCTGGATTCCTTCAAACAGAAGAGACAGCTTCTGGCCAATACTCAATAATAATTGTCAATTACATTGTTCCTTTCATTTACAAAGTGTTGTGTGTCTCATATGTTTCTTTAAATAGTTCTGTGAAATAGGTATTATATTCCCATTTTGCCAGTGAAGAATCTAAGATTCCTAGGAAAACAATGGCTTGACTTGCCCAAGGTCACAGAGGTAGTAAGTGGTGGAGCGACCTAACTCCAAACCCGGTCCTCTTTCCATGTGACTCCTGGCTCCTTCTACCAGCATCTTCCCTTTGATCTGCTTAGGCTTATTCTGGCTTTAGCTCCAGGTTTTTTCTGTGATCCCAGGCTAAACTATTTATTAATTTCTCTGCTGCTTCTATACCTTTTTATTCTTGGGAGAGTTCCATGGATTCCAGCAAGAAGAAGTTTTACCTCTCAGGCCCTGAGATTCTTCTGTGGCTTCTCATGCTGATGATGGAACCCTATCCATTTCCCTTAGCCAGAGCTCTTACTGGTTTCTGCTTTTATTTTTTCTACCATCAGGTTTGTTCTTGGTCTGAACCTTAGGTCCCGCTTTCCCCCTAATCTGTCCCATATTTCTCACCATTTGTCCTGTCAGTGTTGCTTTGATTCATTAAGGCTCCCCCTCTATCAGGTAGGCTTGGTTTCCCATGTGCATTTATTTATTTACTCATTCACTCATTCATCAACTGTTTTCTGAATACTGATGTCAAGCACTGTATTTAGAGTTCCAAGATGTTAAAATATGGTTGAAGCGATCAAGGAATCAGAAGCTCTTTACAATTCAATATGGAAATGGTTGTGATGGCATAAACATAAGATGTTTGTGGGAGCATAAGAGGAGGGGCATGCCATCCAGATTTGAGGGAGCTGGTCTGAGCAGTCTTCTCAGAGGGGATCATGTCTGAACTGACTCCTAAGGGATGAGTGGAAATTGCCTTAGAGTGAGTGAATGGTGATGGTGGTGGTTGCAGGAGTTGTAGAGAGGGCAGAGTTTCAGGCAAAAAGAGCTGCTTATATGAAGATCCAAAGCTGCACATTCAGGAAACTGCAAGCACTTCAGCATGACTAGAGCAGAGCCGGTAGGGATGGTGAGGGATGAGGCAGGAGAGGTCATCTGGAACCAGATTGTGTAGGACTCCTATTTTGTTCTCAAGGTGATGAGGGGTCACTGAAAGATCTGAAGTAAAAGAGTGGTTTGTTTAAAATAGCATTTTAGAAAGATCACTGTGATGGCAGGCTGAAAGATGGACTGGAGAAAGGGAGAGATAAGAGAGAAGTCAGAAAACTGTGACAGTGTTTGAGGGCTAAGTTGAGGAGAACTTGAACTAAGGTTATGGCAGCAATAATGGAGAGAAGTAAATAGGTTCAGAATATCAGGGAGGTGGAATTTCTAGGACTAGTAGCTGATTAGCTGCCCATGGAGTTGAGGATGCATGCTATTTTGTCTTACCCTTAGATTTGTCTGCCTTGCTGTCTCCTCCGTGCAGTTCCTTTTTGCTGTCTGAAGAGAAACCTGATGTTTGTTTCCTGGTTAACTATCAATTTCCCTTTCCCTACCCCATCTTCCCTCTGAGATCCTTCTCCTTTTGGCTGATTCTACCTTTATCATCTGTCTGACTAATGTCTGGGTCATTTTTTCAATTTGCACTTGGAAACCTGAGTGACACTTTGGTATTTCTTTAGGTAACTCTCATTCCCCCTCTGCCTGGATAGTGCTATCCTCCTCCAAGAGTGGTACCTGGGGAGGAGTGAGGAAAAGGGCAACCTTATTTGCTGAGCTATCTCAAAAGAAAGAAGAGGCAAGTGTCTGTCTTGCATTTTTAGAATAGAAGATCTTTAAACACAGGGAAAGGACATATAACTAATTCTCATTGTGAGAAGAGAAAACCCATTGTAGGCAGATTGAAATGCAATTGGTGACATTCAGAACTGTTCCCTCCATGGTAGTACTGACCAATTTAATCTTTTATGGAATAGAATAGAGCATTAGCATCAGAAGGAACTGTAGAGTTTATCCAGTTCATCACCCTCATTTTGCAGATGAAGACTTTGAAGTTTCTAGGATCCTGTGGTTTGGTCAAGGTCTTAATTAGTTAGCAGTAGAACTGGGACCAGAATGGGGACCTCTAGTTCAGTTCTTGTTTCACTAGTCTAATGAAAGTACATTTTTTTCCTTTTTTTTGGTCATAAGTTTGACAGTTTGACAGACTAGAGAATAAGAGACTTACAGGATGTTTTAATGACAATCCAGTTTGATAGTCTCCCCTTTCCCCCAAGACACCAGAAATAGCTTTCCCAGGGTCACGGACTGGGCAAGGAGAAGAAGGGCCTGCAGACTTATAGCCTAGTGTTCCTCCCAGCACAGTCCAAAGTCTCATCTAGGGCCCAAGACTTGAACAACTGTGGCTCCAAGGACACTGGGCAGAATCATTCTTTAAATATATTACAACACAGTCAATTTCGTAAGATTGAAAGACATGATTTCTTTCTTTTTACCCTGAAGTTGTTTTTTTTGTTTTTTTGGGTTTTTTTTCTTTTCTTATCTGGTAGAAGTGTATGGCTGTGGAAATTACGTCAGTTTAATTAGGCTGCTTGACACAGTACTTTTCCACTGAATTTACTAGGAACTGTGAATTTGTTGTAACAAACTGCACTGCCGGCTGCAGTATCTGATTGGCATGCCAGGAGCATCACTAGCGAACAGCTAAATAGAGATTGGGGAGAAAACTGGGTCAGGAAACAGGCCTCCTGTACCTGCAGAGGCTGCAGAAGGCGGCGCAGAGGCGGCAGGTGGCCACAGCATGGCACTGTCTCCTAGAGCCTGAGCCACCAAGCGTCCCACCCCCACTTAGCTCTGTGCTGCAGCACCCCCCCACTAACCCCACCCCCTTTGCAGGTGATTGTTCCTGTGGCCATTTTGCCTTCTGTTTCTCTACAGACCACAAAGCTTTTATATCTCTCAGCTCAAGAATGGCTTTTTCTCAATAAAAAAGACAGAGACTGGTTTAGACCTAAACTTCGTTAGCCACTGGTATTCTAAACCATAGATCAAGTCTTTTGGCTTTGCAGAGCTGATTTTGTCAGGAGGCTGAAAGTGGGTTTGAGAGTTCTGCACAGCACTGAGGAAAGGGTTGGTAATGTTTCAGTTTGCCTGTCTCCTGTTTTCCCTTCCTTATCAGTCCACCCCTCCTCCTGCCCTGCTCCAATTATGTAGCACCCACCTCTGAAAGCGTCAGTGCTGAGCACCAACACAAATTAGGAGCTTCTAGAGAAGGAATGAGTGATTGTGCCAGAAGGGTCAGGGGAAGCTTCTTGAAGGCAGTGGCATTCGAACTAGGCTTTGGGTGATGAATTGGGTCAAGACAGGAAGAAATGAAGGGAAGATGCTGGTGGCCTCCCATGCTAGTCTCAGGGCAACCTTGTTAAGGCTGGAGACCTCCTCAGCAATCTGGGGTTGTAATCTATTTCAGAATTTCCAGACTGACTGAGACCCTAAGGATCTCCTCATCCAAGCTCCTTATTTTAGAGATGGGCAGACTAAGGGACAGAGAGGAAAGGATTAGAACATAGGCCAGTCTAGTGCTGTTACAACCACACAGTGCCCATTTGTGCACTTGTCCTCATTTCTAATGGGTCTCCGAGAACATTCACTTCCTCCTTCTGGGTTTCACTCCTGTCACCTCTGATTCCTGTCATGTGAGCTCTGAGAGACCCAGTGGTCTCCACCTGTAAATTACCCATTAGAGGAGCCCGGGGTCCTGCTCACTTTGGATTCCAAGGTCACTCCATCTCTGTCAGACAACTGCAGCCTTCCTCCTCAGACCAAGCCCTGTTCAGCCAGTGCTGGTTGTTCAGCAAGGCTGGTGCCTCCCCAAGAATGCTTGGTAGGAATGGGTCTTCCCTCAGAGCAAGGGCTCAGATTCTCACAGTCAGAAAAGCTGAGTGTGGCAGGAACCCAGGCCATTGCACTTTTATGCTATTCCGTGAGAAAACTGGGCTCATTGTGACTAAAAATTCTTTTCAATAAATTGCACTTCAATTTATTGAAATTTGCTTTAAAGACAATGTTTGTTAGAACATTTAAATTCTGTACAGCATCTCTTTCGCTTTTGAAGAGAAACAAAGGGTGGAATAAAACCAATCTCCCTAATACTTTTTCCTGGATATTTTGGATAGTCTCCAATATGAGGAATGTTGTCTTTGGACCAAGTATTGATGTTACAACTGAAATGCAGAAATGTGTACCCATATTTTTATAGATGTACTAAAGTTTGCTAATCAAATGCACTATTCACGTAGGATCTTTCAGAGCCAACTTCAAGGCCAACATGTTTTGGAAGACAGTTGATAATTCAGATGTCAAGTACTCTCTGGGTTGAGCAAAGTTGAAAAAACAGACAAACCCATTAGAATAGGTGAAACATTTTGACTGTGAGAATTAGGCTTTGATGACCCGGGGAATCAGGCATCTGGAACCGATCCAGTTCTCCTCAAGCAGAGGTTTCTGTCTTGCACTGCATTGCATTGTGTTTTTGGTCAGAGAAGATGTTTAAATGCCTCTAATTGACTTCCTTGGTCTTGGAAGGTTATATCTGTTTGCAAACTGGTAGGCCTTGCATCTAGTTGATATTTACTACAAGAAAGAAAGAGGGAGAAGGAAAGAAGAAAAGCTTCTTGATACCTAGGGAGGTTTCTACTCAGAGACTGACATAGTCATAGAAATTTCCATTTATTCTCATTTTTGGGTTAAACTAGGACTTGTCACTAGAGTCACCTAAGAGTGCATAGAAATGGTTTGAATAGACAGAGTAAAGCTGGAGAGAGATTGTAATTTGAAGTTTATCAAGAGTCATCTCTCTTCCTAGAACGGTTACATTAAGGGAATTGAAAGGCAGGGCCTGTGGTTATAGTCGAATGCCCCAGCAGGGCTCAGTCTGGCATGGTGGAGGCTGTCTGGGTAGTCTTTCCAGGATCCCAGCCTCTTTGGTCGTGGACACTTACCTTAAGAGTAGCCTTTACTCCTCAACCATTCACTTTTAGCTGCTGCCAAGGGTACCTTGAAGAACCCCCACTCTTTTCCTTGAGGACTTCACTTCTGCTTCACTGGCTCAGACTGTGACCCATGTTCCTACTTCCAGCCTTGGAAATACTTTTCTGTTTCTTGGGGCCCTCATTAGCCCTCTGATACAAAACCAACACAGGGTCTAAAGTAGTGGGCTGCATTTTCTCCTCTTCTTTTGGCTTTGCTACTATCCCAATCCCTGAACACTTCCCTGCATATACTCCCCTGGCCCTAGATACCTACTCGTCTGTTCTAGGCACAGAACAGATGTGGGCTAACTGATCTGGCACTTGTGGTGATGCCTGCAAGGCCTACACGGCCAAGGTGAAGGAGGGATTATCGTGTTCACAGTTGATGGCTGTTACCTTGTCACTTAAGATGATCTGTGGGAATGGAGACTCCCCTTACCCTTTTTCTCCATGGCTGTCTCCTTCCCTACATTAATGCCTCCTCAGTTCTGATCACGGTTAGAAAGCTCAGGCAGCTTCAGTGTGCCTCTTCCTTCCGTATCTATCCATTCAATGATCAAATCCTGTGATTTTTACCCTCGGAATTTCTTTTATATCTCTCCCCATGTTTTAACTTTTGCTGCCACCTGAACAATTGCAAATTAGTTTCTCTTTCCAAAGCTCTGCTCTGGAAACGTCTGTCCTGGTTGCAGCCTCTACAGTGTCAGCTTCCACTGCTTGCTGCCCAGCCTCTCATCATTTACTTGTTTGCATCTCAGGCTTTTATACTAAATATTCATTAAACATTCTACGATCTATCCAGGGTAACCTTGTCAGAACAGGGAGGGAAAAAGGAAATATCTATCTTCTTTCTTGTCATTTCTCTCAGATGAATGAATTAAATATTTTTATTGCCTTGAAGATTAATTATCTTCTGTCCCCAGGCCAGCTTTAATATTCTAGCTGTATCTTCTTGTGACTGGGACCTGCCAGTTGGAGTTTCTGCCCCGAGTCTCAACTCTGAGTTTTTGCCAGGTTTTTTTCATCTTCGTATCATGTAGGCTTCTGCAGTGAGTCACAGTCCAGGGGTTCAGAGAGATTAGAGTGTGACCTGCAGGGTTTAGAAGAAATACTGAATTTTCTATCTTAGAGCTGAGAGACCTCTCAAAATCTTCTGGTCCTTTCTCGCACATGAGATACTGTTATTATACTTAACAAGTGAAATACCTGAGACCTAGAGCGTTTAAATATCGAACCTAAGGCTGCCCAGCTAATAAATTATTAGTCCTAATGCCAGACTTTATCCTTCCCAGGAAAGCAAACTCTTAATTTGGAGAAGGCATCAACTCTCTGAATTCTCTTTGCAGATAAAACAATTTAGGACCTCCTTTTGTAATACCATGCCTTGATAATGTAAGGAAGGAAAGATAGCTTAGAAGAAGTCATTTCCTTTGGGCAGGTGATGTCTGGTAGGTAGGCAGATATCCCTTGTCCCTTGTCTCCTAGAAAGCTCATGAGGTCAGCATGTTGGAAACTCTAGTCCTGCATGCTGCTTGTTCAGCGAATCCTTGTAGGCTCTCATGTACAAAATGTGATTTTTTGTTTGTTTGTCTCTGAAGTGGCTTCTCAGTCCTTGAGGGCCCCCAGGCACTAATTCCCCATTTCTGCCCATGTTCCACCTAACTAAAAAAGTAAACTTATGTTCTTCCTACATGTGTTGCTCCCCTGACACCTCCTACCTTCCCGAGATCCCTCCATTCTTCTGGGTATTCTGTTCTTCTAGTTACCTAGGCTTGGTGTTCTCTGTGATTCAGCTTGATAAGAGTGCTCCAGTCATTTAGTTCATCTGCACTCACCAACTCTGCCATTTTTTTCTCTTGAACATGCTTTGCAAATTGATTCCTGTCTGCTCCCTTGTGGCTTCTACCAGCCATAGCCGAGTGTCTGTGTTCTCTTTCCTGGACCACTGTAGTAGCCTCTTCGTGATCTTCTGGTCCTTTGTCCATTCATCCATCATACAGACTGATAGACTCCCAACTTTTGAACTTAAAACTTGGTAAAGCAATCAGGCCAAACGTTATAGCTCTTTCATCAATCAAACCTTCAATTCCCATCTAGGTTGTTCATACCAGTCAAAGTGGACTACTCCTGTCTGCTGCATGTTTACTCATTTGTTCCCTCCATCCCTCTCTCCCTTCTTCAATGAAAAAATACAGTAACATTTCTTTGCAAACTATAAAGAATGCAACCTTTTGTCTGGCCAACAAAGTACTCTGCTATATGAAAGGGAAGAATGGAGTTTTGGATTTGGTAACTACCTACTGTGTGCTGATAATTTGTATTTAGTATCTTATTTAATTCTGTTGTTATTCCTGTGGGTTAGATTGAGTTCTGTTCACCTTATAGATATGGAAATTGAAGCCCTAAAAAAAAAGTAACATGTTCTCCTGCTATGCTGCCGTGCTGGTGCTAGAGGCAGAGTGGTGGGTGGGAACTAAAGTCTTTAAGAGGGCAGGAGGGATAAGGCACACACATAAAACAGCTTCATGGAAGAAAATGCCCATCATCATGAGAACTGTAGTTATGGTGCTGTCAAAATTCTGAGGATGATGAAATTTCTTCTAGCTGGAAGATTAGGAAAGACTTCATGGAGAAGTTGGATTCCACTGAGTGTGAAGGATGGGCAGTGTTTTGACAGAAGGAGCTGAGGCAGAGATCAGGAAGGGAGGGACTAGCATAGGCAGAGGTACAGACATAAAATGCTGGTAGTGTCATTAGAAATCATTAGTGTACAGTCCACTTTGGTTGGAGCATGGACTTCTTGTGGTAGAAGATGTAGTGGGATGTAAGGCTGTAAAAGTAAACTGTAGCCTGTTCATTGATGAACACTTAAATGTCTAGCTAAAGGATTCATGGTTTGTTCTATAGGCTCAGGGGAGCCATTAGCAGGTTTTGAGCGGAGGAGTTGCTAGTCTGAGCTGAGATTTGGAAAGGTTACTTTGGGCACCCAATGAATTGGAGAGAAAGAGAAACAATAGAGGAAACACTTAAGAAACTATTGCCATTGTCCTGTACAGGTGTTTTGAGGGCCTGAACTAGTACAGTGGCAGTGGAGATGGAAAAGAGGGGCAACATGAGAGCAGAACCAGGAAGGCAGAATTACAGGATTTGGTGATTGGACATACTTGGGGAGTGGGAGGAGGAGATGATTCTGAGGTGACTACAAGGATGGTGATGGCAGCGCCTAACAGAAATAGGAGGGTCAGTAAGGGAAACAGATTTGGGGGTGGGAATGGATGAGGTGGTGGTAGATGGTGTGTTCTGTTTTGTGCAGGTTGAATTTTAGGTGCAGGTGAGTTGCCTACGTCACAACTATGCTCAGTGTTCTTCACTACGACTGCCACCATTCCTGGTCGCCTTCTCTCCTTCTTTTTTATTAAGCAAACTTTTGGCTCCTTTTACAATGTAGCTGAGTGAAACTCTCAAGTGGACCTTCTTTATCTTTGAATTTCTGATGTACCATCCATGTCACTTGGTATTTCCTAAGGCTAGTCTCCTCATTGTATGCTTCCCCACACATAAATATACCTACAGGTATGACCACCTGGTGGTTATAACTGGTGTAATAACACCAGTAGTTCATGTTTGTATGAACGTTTATGGTTGACAAAGCACTTAGAACGGTCAGAAATATGTTGTACTTCTCCGCTAATCCCCTAGGTAGAGTCACTGAACCATTGACTCAATAAGCTAAAAAGGTTATTAGAGAATAAACAGTAGATTTTAGTTTAATAATAAATGCAATTGGAGCCATTAGCATATATCAAATAGGAAAGTTAGATGACTTTTAGCTGCTGTAAGTAGATAGATTTTGTTGAAAGAGATGATAAAATTTAAAAATATATTCAGGATGATAACAATGCTGAGATTGATGTTTTGTCAGTATTAAGAATAGGTGTCGTGTTCTCACTCATAGGTGGGAATTGAACAATGAGATCACTTGGACACAGGAAGGGGAGCATCACACACCGGGTCCTATTGCGGGGAGGGCGGAGAGGGGAGGGATAGCATTAGGAGATATACCTAATGTTAATGACGAGTTAATGGGTGCAGCACACCAACATGGCACATGTATACATATGTAACAAACCTGCAAGTTGTGCACATGTACCCTAGAACTTAAAGTATTAAAAAAAAAAAAAATAGCTGTCGTGAGATGGCCGAATAGGAGCAGCTCCAGCCTCCAACTCCCAGCGTGAACGACACAGAAGACAGGTGATTTCTGCATTTTCAACTGAGATACCGGTTTCATCTCACTGGGGCATGTCAGACAGTTGGCGCTGGTCTGCGGGTACAGCCCAACCAGCAAGAGCTGAAGCAGGGCGAGGCATCGCCTCACCTGGGAAGTGCAAGGGGGAAGGGAATTCCTTTTCCTAGCCAAAAGAAATTGAGACACACAACACCTGGAAAATCGGGTAACTCCTACCCTAATACTGCACTTTACCAAGGGTCTTAGCAAACGGCACACCAGGAGATTATATCCCACACCTGGCCCAGAGGGTCCCACGCCCACGGAGCCTCCCTCATTGCTAGCACAGCAGTCTGAGATCTAACTGCAAGGTGGCAGCAAGGCTGGGGGAGGGATGCCCACCATTGCTGAGGCTTAAGTAGGTAAACAAACCTGCTGGGAAGCTCAAATTGGGTGGAGCGCACCACAGCTCAAGGAGGCCTGCCTGCCTGCCTGCCTCTGTAGGCTCCACCTTTGGGGACAGGGCATAGCTAAACAAAAAGCAGCAGAAACCTTGGCAGAGGTAAATGTCCCTGTCCTATAGCTTTGAAGAGAGCAGTGGATCTCCCAGCATGGAGGTTGAGATCTGAGAACAGACAGACTGCCTGCTCAAGTGGGTCCCTGACACTTGAGTAGCCTAACTGGGAGACATCCCCCACTAGGTGCAGACCGACA
>NW_012104477.1:746738-765400 GCF_000951045.1 Mandrillus leucophaeus
AGGTGGGAATTGAACAATGAGATCACTTGGACACAGGAAGGGGAACATCACACATCGGGTCCTATTGTGGGGAGGGGGTCGGGGGAGGGATAGCATTAGGAGATATACCTAATGTAAATGACAAGTTAATGGGTGCAGCATTCCAACATGGCACACGTATACATATGTAACAAACCTGCACGTTGTGCACATGTACCCTAAAACTTAAAGTATATTAAAAAAAAGAATAGCTGTCGTATATAGGGTACTTCCTTTGTACAGATAATGCTCTAAGCATTTTGCATATCATAATTAATTCACATCTCATGGTAACCTAGCAAAATGGCAACTGTGTTATTCCTGTTTTTTAGGTAAGGAAACTGAGACGCTTAGAGTTAAGCAACTTGCCCAAGGTCACGTAGCTCTAATAAGGCAGAGCCAGGATTCAAACTCAGGCTGTCTGTTTCTAGACCCTGCACTGTTAGCCACTGTGTGTACTGCCACTTGGTGATACTTCAGTCAGCTTTGAAATATTGTTTAAAGCAAACTCTAGTCCACTGTACTCTTAACTCCTAGAAGGTAGGGATATTGTCTTCATTCTATCTGTATCCCTAGTGCCAGCACAGTGCCTGGCATATAGTACATGTTTAGAGACAAGAGTCTCAAAATTCAGGCTAGAGTGTACTTGTGCCATCATAGCTCACTGCAGCCTTGAACTCCTGGGCTCAAGCCATCCTCCCACCTCAGCCTCTTGAGTAGCTAGGACTACAGGTGTGTACTACCATGCCTAGCTGATTTTTAAATTTTTTTTAGAGATGGGGGTCTCAGTATATTGTCCTGGCTGGTCTTGAACTCCTGGCCTCAAGTGATCCTCCTGCCTCAGCCTCCCGAAGTGCTGGGATTACAGGTGTGAGCCACCATACCTGGCCTCATTAAATGTTTGATGAATGAATATCTTTCTAAGTTACTTTCCTAATCTGATACGAAGTGAAGGTAGTCAAAAAAGTTTCTTACATATTCCTGTTGTTGCTGCTAGAGATGCTGTATTTCACAGAAGAGTTATGGTATGGTGATATATTAATAGGTACACCCTCAGTGTAGATTTGGACAAATCACTGAGACTCTCTAAGCCTTAGTTTTATTATCTGTAAAATAGAAATAATGATAGAACCTGCAATGTAGGGCTTTAGTAAAGATTAAATGAAATAATTCTTGTAAAACTCTTAGCATTGTACTTGGCACATAGAACTCAGAAAATGTTGGATTATATTATTGCTGATGGAAATTTTGAAACTGTAGAAGGGAAAAAAGTCGTTTTTTAGATTAGGACCAAAATATTGATTAAAATGGAAATGTACAGTGATTTTAAAGTGCTTTGGTATTAGTCTGTTCTCATACTGCTGTAAAGAGATATCTGAGACTTGGTAATTTATAAAGAAAAGAGGTTTCATTGGCTCACGATTCTGCAGGCTGTCAGGGAGCATAGTGGTTTCTGCTTCTGGGGAGGCCCGAAGAAACTTACAATCATAGTGGAAGGGAAAGAAGAAGCAGGCATGTCTTACATAGCTGGAGCAGGAGCAGGAGAGAGAAGGAGGAGGTGCTACATACTTTTAAACAACCAGATCTCACGATCACTCACTCACTATCATGAGAACAGCTCCGAGAGAATGGTGCTAAGTCATTCATGATGGGCCACGCCCATGATCAATCACCTCCTACCAGGTCCCACCTCCAACACTGGGGATTACAATTTGACATGAGATTTGGTGGGAACACAGAACCAAACCATATCAGGCCTTTAGAGATCTAAAGTAATTGTTGATGGGCACAAAAATGTTTTTGTTTGCTCGTAAAATTATCATAGCTAACACATTTAGAGAGAATTAAACTCAGAGTTTTGGAAGAGTTTTTATTTTCCATCTAATTTTTTTTTTTTTTTTTTTTTGAAACTGAGCCTCATTCTTTCGCCCAGGCTGGAGTGCAGTGGCGCAATCTCGGCTCACTGAAAGCTCCGCCTCCCGAGTTCACGCCATTTTCCTGTCTCAGCCTCCCGAGTAGCTGGGACTACAGGCGCCCGGCACCATGCCCAGCTAATTTTTTTGTATTTTTAGTAGAGATGGGGTTTCACCGTGTTAGCCAGGATGGTCTCGATCCCCTGACCTTGTGATCCACCCACCTTGGCCTCCCAAAGTGCTGGGATTACAGGCGTGAGCCACCGTGCCTGGCCCCATCTAATGTTTCTTAATGAAATATGCAGGGGGTCTGGGGGAAGAATGTTTTCCTACCCCTCAACAATATTCAGTGGACAAAGGGGCAAGTGAACCATCGTGTAAGCATCTACTTTGTCCAAGATGCTAAATAATAGTTAACTGAATTCAACCCTTATGATAGTCCTGTGAGGTTAGAACTATAATTCCTATTATGCGGATGAGAAAACTGAGGCCCAGAAAGTCTTAGTAACTTGGCTAAGTTCACAGAAGATTGTGATAGAACCTGAAGTTCAACCTACTCTCACCTGGACTACTGCAGTAGCTTCCTGACAGTCTGTGACTGCAGAGCTCATGTTCCTTTCTCCCTGCCATGCACCCTTCCTGCTGTGTGTGGCAGAGGGTGACAGCTTATGTTCACAGCTTCACTTTAGATCTGCTAGAGCAAGGAATTCATTCAAAAATATTTGACCTGTATATTGCTTGAAGGCAAGACAGGGCCAGATTCCTGAGTTTCTCAGTCACCATTGCTGCCTACTTGTTTAAAATATGTATTTTTAATAGTGTTAAATTATCATGAATGCTCAGCCCTGCCAGTGTGGCCCCTTTATACATGGGACATATTGTTAAAAGGAACTTGACAAGAGAAATTGATGTAGCATAGCTTTTTGAAAACTTGGTTATTCCCTTCTGGAATGTATTTTAAGGTTTCAAATTGTGCTTTTGATAGACTGTTTACCCACATTAGGGGTTAATAGGGTCCTTAGTCTTGTTAGAGTGGCAGAGAAAGAAATGAATATATACTGGTGTGTTTTGTAAGTGGGTCTCCCCATTCTCCATGCTAGGCTGAGGCTGCAGGTGGAGGCAGAAAAGTCAGACAGGAAGGGGATAGGATCAGTCAACCCATCCACCCCAACCACAGCCTTTCTATTGCTATACATTAGATTTGTTTTTTTGCCTGCTTTCTATCACTGTAAATCAGATTTGACTTTCCTAGAGTTTCGTATTAATGAAATCATGCACTATTTACTTTTTTGTGCCTGACTTCTTTCACTCGGCACAGTGGTTTTTGAGATTCATTCATGTTATGTGTATCAGTAGATTGTTGCTTTTGTATTGATTAGTGGTATTCCATTATATGGTTGTACTATGCTTTGTTTATTCACTTACCCATTGTATTAGTTCTGTCTTGCTGCATAACAAATTGCCACAAACTTAGTGGCTTACAACGCCACATAATTAATAGTTCACAGTACTGTAAGCCAGAAGTCTGGATGGGATTGGCTAGGCTTTCTGTTTAAGATTTCACAGAGCCTAAATCAAGGTGTCAGCTGGACTGGATTCTTATCTGGAGACTCTAGGGAAGAATCGGCTTCTAAGCTTGTTCCAATTGTTGGCAGATGTCAGTTCTTTGAGATTATAGGACTGAGGTCCCTGTGTCTTTGCTGGTTGTCAGCCTTGAGTTGTTGTCAGCAATAGATGCTGCTCTCCAGTTCTTGTATGTAGCACCACATCTTCAAACCCAGCAATGGTCCCTTACATCCTTCTTGTGCTCCTAGTCTTCCTGATTTCTCCTTCTGCCATCAGCCAGAGAAAACTCTCAGCTTTTAAAGGGCATGTGTGATTAGATTAGGCCCACCTGGAGACACTCCTTTGATTTTTGGTAGAACTTTATTTTTAGAATGGCCTAATATTAAGGTGTACTTTGACATTTTAAGCTTTTCTTTTCTTTTCTTTCTCTCTCTCTCTCTCTCTCTTTTTTTTTTTTTTTTTTTTTGACAGAATCTTGCTCTGTCGCCCAGGCTGGAGTGCAGTGGTGTGATCTTGGCTCACTCCAACCTCTTGCTCTTCGGTTCAAGTGATTCTTGTGCCTCAGTCTCTCTAGTAGCTGGTACTACAGGTGCACACCACCATGCCCAGCTAATTTTTTTTGTATTTTTAGAAGAGACAGGGTTTCACCGTGTTCACCAGGCTTGTCTCAAACTCCTGACCTCAAGTGATCCGCCCACTATTTCTATCCATTGATCCTCACTGTACCATCTCATTCTGCTGTCTGATTTCCCTTGTCCTATTCTATACTATCCCAGTACTTGTACTATCCAAGTCGTCTCTTCTCCAGACTGAAAACACTCATTTTTTCCCTTTATTTTTATGTGATATGTTGTAGCATAGCATTAAGTGTACTTTCTGGAATTATACCATAATTTGATTTAAACTGCAGCTATGCCACCTATGAACTGCAATATTGAAAAAGTTAACTTCTCTGAACTATGGTTTCCTTATGTACGTATACTTTATAGGATTAAATCACAGATTAAATGAGCTAATGCATGCAAACAAAATTCCTAAGCACTTTTCCTGTGACATTATATATACCCCATATATGTTAGCCAATATTATCATTTCAGTATTGTTACCTTTTCCCCATTTTGTTCTTTTTCTTCTGCATGTGGTTCATTTTGTCAATGATCCTAATAAAATGTACTCCCCAAATTGTGTAGTTGTCTTAAAGAGATTCATAGCCCTTTTTTCAAGAATTCTATTTTAGAAAACTTATCCCAAGGAAATAATTAGAGATATAAGTTAAGATTTTTTTGTTCACCACACACTTTATAATGGTAAGATATTGAAAATAATGTAGGTACCCCATAGAAGAGAAATAGTGAAATAAGGCATATTCCTATGATGCTATAAAGTCAGGAAAATCACATTTTCAATGAAACAATGATATGGGAAACATAACATGTTAAATGCAAAGGTCATGATATAAAACTGAATATATAATATGACTATAAGCTGTGTTTCTGAAATTATATGTATTTTATTCACATGAAGACAAATATTGATAGGAAAGGACTAAAGGGAATACACCACATGTTAAGTGAACAGTGGGATTATGGGTGTTTTTGTTTTCCTTATTATATTCTTTGCAATAAGTGTATATTACTTTTATAACCTAAAAAAATAAACTTTATTTAAACATTATGATGTATGTGTATGTCACCCAAAACAGAACCTGATAATCTACAACTTTGTTTTGTACCAGAAAAGTTGCAGTCATGTCAGTAGATCAAGAAGGTCACTGTGGTCATCATTCAGCTAGGAACTGGACTTCTGGCAGTGGGATTCTAGCAAGCTGCCCCTGGGAACAGGACAGCAGCACTCCTAAGTCTGCTGACTTGTCGGGCTGTGCCTAGGAAGGGAGTCTGTCAGGCTGGGTTACATGGCACCAGTCAGCTGCAAAAGATATATTCATCATTCTTGCTGCTGTGTTCAATGTTATATTGTATACACTTGCTATGATAAGCTTTGATCTCTCTGTCACATCTTATCTTCATTATTGACTTTTTAAATCCCAGAAAGAGTAAAGCTTTAGGACCTGGCCTCAATATGTTTTGTTTTGTTTTAATCAAAAAAGCAAAAGTGATCCTTACTGTGAAGAGCTCTGGGGTGCCAGAGGGCCTCTTGATCAGGGGCTATGTTCACGTGTTTGTGCCTCATGCCTGGCAATGGCCCGGCCAAGCTCTCCTGTGCAGCTGTAGCAAAGGCAAAGATTCTTGGGCTCTGTGCACAAATGGCTCAGAGTCAGCCTGTCATCTGGTTGTTGTTGGGGATAGAATGGAGACAGGAAGGGGCTGTGCTGCCTTTCCCCATACACTACAGGCCCACTTTTTAACTGTCTCTGCCCTGTGGCATCACCCAGCGAACTTTTCCCCAGGCCTTGTGGGATCTACCTGTGATGTTTTGGGAGGCCATTCTGTTTAGCCACTGACTCAAATTCTTAACGTCTGAAGGGTCATCAGTCTCTGAATTCAGCCATTACTTACAGAGTTCGATGCATTTACAAGACCCTGGTGAGGAGCTCAGGAAGGTCAGAGATAAATTCACTGTCATTCATTTAGCATTTCCTGAATACTAATGTGTCAGCTTCTGAGCCAGGAGCAGTGAGGGGTACCCAGAGAAGTGGCTTCAATTCAACAAACATCTCATTAGGACCTACTATGTACACAGCACTGTGCAAGCCACGGGGGATAGAAATGAATGAAATATAGCCCTCATGATTAAGAAAGTTATAATCAATATAATTTGGGAAGAGACAGATTTGAAAACCACTTAATAAGAAGTAGAATAAGTGCTATTTCTATAGCAGGACCCAGAGGAGGAAGCAATTACTTATGAAGTGGCCCATCCACTTACTAGCTATGTGCTTTTTGTCAAGGTATTAATCATCCTATTTCTCAGTTAATCTATAAAATGTAGATATAATGTGTTAATCCACAAAAAGTACCTAGAATAGGTTTAGTAATCAATAAATGCAATTATTTTCCTTTTCTTCTCCTTTCTCCTTCCTTCTCAAGGATGAGTGGTGAAGGTACACTGAACTGAGAGCACAGCACAAGTTGGGCATGATGAGGAGTGGGGTGGTCGGATGCTGTGTGGAGGGGTTTGATGAGATAGGAATGCAAGTACTTGTGGGTAATTTTATTGGGGAAAGAGGCTAGAGAACTGCATTGGGTCTAGACCATGGAAGATCTTAAATACCAGACAAAGGAATTTGGACTTGGGCAATGTGGAGCAAAATAATTCACTTGTACTTAAGGAGACCATTTTGACAGAGTGGGGGAGAGATCAGAGGAGAGAGGAGCACAAGGAAGCTGCTGCAGAATCCCAGGCAAGAGCTAAGGCCAGAATTAAGACTCAGGCCATTTCTCTGACACCCTCAGTGTCATGGAGGCTGAGCAAGATATTTAGTTCCACCCTTTCTATGTGCCTGTGGTTTTCTTGCTGGAGGAACACTGGTTTGAGTGATAGTTTATTCCATGTAGCCCATAACTTTTAATATTCTGAGGTTATGTTCAGCCTTCTGATCTCAATGCTGATCTACCCATGCATCCCTGCCCATTTAGCTATACTCATCACATCATATGAGAGTTGAGCATATACACAAGATCTTTCTGCACGTGGACACTAGTGGCTTGTATAGAGCTGAGCCGCTGTGGAACCAGCTGAACTATGAAATAGCCTCATGTAGGGGAACCTCTCTGAAGAGAGGCCCAGTATTTAAAATCACAACAGTGAAAATTACCTTGATATAGATTCCATATAAAGATGTTTTCCAGAGGCCTCATAATATGAAAAGAGTGGGAATATCAAGGGAGATGGAAGTAGTACTATTGGTTGAACCACTTCTAGATACTAGGAGGTGGGTTGGGTTCTTCAGCATATTTGATCTCATGTAATCTTCACTATCATGTGAGGCAAATATTACTACACCCATTTTACAGTGAAGAAGCAAAGGTTCGAAAAGTACAGGCTTCATGCCCAAGGTCAGACAGCTTACATATGTCAGACCTCGGACCAGGCTCTTAATGTCCATGAGCCTCAATTTCCTCACCTATTTAAAAAAGTCATAATAAAACCAACTTTTAGGGCTATTTTGTGGATCAAATAGAGTTCTGTATAAATGATAAAGAGAAAATCATTCCCTGGCATCCAGGAACTGGCCTAGTATTCTCAGTCACTGGGCCTTTGTGTTGCTGTGAGCTGGCCTGGCACTCAGGTAGGTCTTGATGTTCTCTTGTTGAACATATACTACTTCACAAAACATCAGCATCAGACAAGGCCACTCTGTGACCATGATGGATCAAGACAAAAATAAGACCACTTTGTAATCATGTCTGAACACAGACAAAACATGAACATTGTCCAAGCCATAAAACACCAAACATACTATTCTTCTGTCTAATAAAGTCCTTTCTAATATGTTCCAGGCTGGAGTGCAATGGTATGATCTCGACTCACGGCAGCCTCCACCTCCCAGAGATGCTCCATGGTTTCCTGTAGTGTGTGTTCTCCTTCACAGCAATAAGTAGTAAACCCAGTCTGTTCAACTACACACATGTTCCTGGTAGTCTTGGGCTGCAGGGCATTGACAGTGAATACACTTGGAAACCCTTCAGTGCCAGACAAGTGTTAGTGGATGTTTTAAATCAGTTATCAATTGCCACAGTAATGCTACATATCAAATCACTCATAACCTAGTAGTTTAAAAACTTCTAGGTTCTACTACGAGAAACAGTTATTTGTTCATGTGTCTGTGGCTCAGCTGAGTGGCTCTTCGGGTCTTGGCAGGGCTTGCTCACATGCCTAGGTCTTGGCTGATCTTTGATTAGGACAACTGGGAGTGGCTGAGCACTGTTCCACACATCTCATCATTGTACAGGGTAGCCTGGGCAAGTTCTCATGGCAGGGGCAGAGGGCAGAGAGCAAAAATGAGCGTAAATATACAAATGATTTTTCAAATCTCTGCTTGTGTCACATTTGCTAACATCTAGTTACCCAAGCAAGTCACATGGCTGAGTCCAAAGTCAAAGGCTGACGGGCTGGTAAACTGTCTCTGAATGGGAAGGCAGTTCATGGCAAAGGATGTGGGTATGAGGAGGAGTAAGAATTGGGGACGTTCATCCAATCAGTCTATAATAGTGTTTTTATGTTTTACTATCTTCTTGGCATGCTTCCTTTTTATCCCCAAGTGCTCCTCACATTTTTCCTAACTCTGTAGTGTTCTTCTGGAAAAAGTTGGAAGCTTCCTCTCCCCCTTTTCACCCGCATTCTAGGCATAGTCCTACTCCAGAATTTATCTATATGCAAATATTTATTTTCAGATTTTTTGCCCACTTGGAAAAAAGATCCTAAAAGATAGACAAGGAGACCAAAGAAGATGGTGGCTTAGAAAAAATGTCTAGCCAGTAGTAGGCCAGATACAGAAACTCAGAACTCGAAAGGATTTCAGTAATTAGCTTTGAGAGGCAGTCACCCCGTCTGTACTTAAATGCTTCCCATAATGGGTAGTAGCTCACCACCTTACAAGATAGACCACTCTGTTTTAGAATAGCTCTGTGTTAAAAAGGTCCTTCTGCTTATTAGACCACACTCTATGTTAATAACACTGTTTTACCATCTGGAACCCTGCAGAACAAGTTTTCTATGTGACTGTCTTTCAATTATTTGAAGAGTTATATGCACCTCCATCTACCACGTCCCTACTATTTTTTTTTTTTCAGGCTTAACATGTATTGTTTCTTCAGCAGCTCATCATATGACAATTTCTACATGTTTTAATATTCTGGTTACTTTGATCTTATTATTCCTTAAATTCAGTATCTTAAAATGTGAGAGAGAGTCCAGAACTGACCACAGTGCTCCAAATATGATGTGACCAGCACAGAGGACACTAGGATCAGTTCATTTTTGGGGAAAAAATGTAATGCGGCCCAGGATCCTATTTTTTGAGAGGCTATGTCACATTGCTGACTCAAATTGCAAGTATGAATCTTTTTTCACAAGAAATGCTCTTTAGTGATTTCTTGCCAATTCTGCATCTCTACAACTTATTTTTTGAAACTGAGTGTAGGAATTCACATTTTAAATTATAACCTTTGTGTTTCTACTTGTTCATCTCTTTGAGTCCAGAGCATTCCATCCAAGGTACTGGCTGTCTCTCCCAGCATTATAAATTCTGTGTATTTAGTAAGCAAACCTTCAGTCTTGATCCTATTTGTTGATCAGAAGTTTAGGTAGGCCAAATTGAGGGCCACATTCCTTGGTATACCACAAGATGCCTCTAGGTAAGAGCTTCACGTAGGAAGATTTCTGTTTCAGTCTCTGGCTTATATTCCAATGAGTATCATTATTTATTTTGATGCTCAATTTGTCTTATATTTAGCCAGTGGGAACTCCTTCAAGTTTGCTTCTGTGTCATTTGACATACCCCCATCATTTTTTGAGCACTTTTTTTTGCTCTCTGATACAAGATGCTACAGGTTCACCTTGTACTTTCCCTGCCTCAGTCCTAGAATCAGCCATTTCTCCAACAATAATTTTTAGTGGAGAATGATTTTTAGAAATAAAAGTCAGGCCGGGCACAGTGGCTCACGCCTGTAATCCCAGCACTTTGGGAGGCCGAGGTGGGCGGATCACGAGGTCAGGAGATCGAGACCATCCTGGCTAACATGGTGAAACCCCGTCTCTACTAAAAATGCAAAAAATTAGCTGGGCGTGGTGGTGCGTGCCTGTAATCCCAACTACTCGGGAGGCTGAGGCAGGAGAATGGTGTGAACCCGGGATGCGGAGCTTACAGTAAGCCGAGATCGCGCCACTGCACTCCAGACTGGACAACTGAGCGAGACTCCGTCTTAAAAAAAAAAAAAAAGAAAAGTCAGCTGGGCACAGTGGCTCATGCCTGTAATCCCAACACTTTGGGAGGCTGGGAGGTGGGAGGATCGCTTGAGCCCAGGAGTTTGAGACCAGTCTGGGCCACATCGTAAGACCTTGTCTCTACAAAAAATCAATCAGTTCATCAGTCTCAGGTCTGGATGTGCTTATATCATTGGAGATTGCTGCTCCCAGGCTCTCTCAGTGGACAAAGCTGAGAAAATATGTGAGAGAAAACATGTGAGAAAAACGTGAGTTTGTGCATACACAGACACACACACACACACACAGCCCTACTTTTCTATATATATTTGTTTCTATTTCTGTGTCTACCTTGAAAACAATGAGTTCACACCAGTGTCTTAAGTTATAATGCAGCACTACAGAGTTCCTTCTATATCTCGCTCTTTCAGTTGTAATTCACTTCCCTGACTATGAGCAACCTGGCTCCCATTATCTTCAGTACATTTACTGACTTGCTCAGTTCTCCTGTATGAAACCAACCCATTGCACCACAGTCCTGCTGACTACCTTCCTTGCACAGGTTGCTTCCCCAGCAGGCCACAGCTGTCCAGCCAGGCTCTGAACCTCCACTGGGCCCTTGCTGCCCCTTCTTAGCCACTTTTCTCATGTAGGCTCTGATGCTTGGCCACTTTCCTCACTTAGGCTTAAGAAGGAAGCTATCCTTGTTTTTTTGCTTTTTTTTTTGGTTGAAGTGTAACTTACATACAGTAAAATGATTAAATCTTAAATATTCAACTCAGTGACCTTTTATATGTGTATACACCCATGTAATCACCCAAATTAGGCACTTCAGTAAGCCTCCTGGATATACCCATCCCAAAATAACCATTATTCTAAACTTCCACCACAGATTAATTTTGCTTAACTTTTTATTTTGAAATGATTTCAAACTCACGGAAGAGTTGCAAGAATAACACAAAGAATTCCACAAATCCATTCACCCAGACACAGAATGTATTAACATTTTGCCACATTTGTGTCCTTTCTCTTTTTAAAATAATTTAACGTTGATAGAATACTCTTACCCAATCTACAGAGCTTCTGTATATTTTTCCAGTTGTCTCAACAATATCTTTTATGACAGTTCTTCACTTTGATCTAGGATCCAGTTCAGGATCATATATTGCATTTAGTTGTCATGTCTCCTTGCCCCCTTTATTCTGGAATAGATTTTCATTATCTCTTATGACATTGACATTTTTTAAGAGTACAGGACAGTTGTTTTGTATATAATGTCCCCCAATTGATTTTATCCGATTTTTCCTCATGATTACATTTCACTTACACACTTTTGGCAGGAATACTAAATAAGTGATGTTGTGTCTGTCTTTAATGCATCATGTGAGGAGGCACCTGATGTCAGTTTGGCCCATTATTAGTGATGCTAACCTACATTTCTTGTGTAAGGTGGTGCTTGCCTCCTTTCTCTGCTGTAAGGCTACCACTTATTCTTTGTAATTAAGAAGTCATCTATGAAGAAATACTTTAAGACTATGTGAATATCCTATTTCTCTTCAGACTTTTGCCCAGTAGTTTTAACGTGCATTGATGATTCTTGTCTGAATTAACTAATGATTGCAAAACTATTTTCTAGCCCAATTATTCTTTTTACATTTATTATTTTTGGCATCCTACTATAAGAAAGAGCCTTCCCTGCTTTCCTATATATATTTACTGCTCAGTATGTACTGTGGATTTTTATTTTATTCAATGGGCTGTAATCTACTATTGTCATTATTCATTTTGGAGCTCAAGTTTTCCCTGATTTAGCTAGTGGGAGCTGTTTCAGGCTGGCTAGTTTCCTTTTGACATGTCTCCATTACTCTTTTATTACTTCGTGGTACAAATACATGTTCCAGGCTCAAATTATTCTTTCCTCATCCCAACCCTAGAATCAGCCTTTTCTCCAAAGAGCTCTGATCCCTCTTAGTTGAATAGTATTTAAAAGCCAGGGTCTGTGCACCAAGTAAACTCATTGCTGCTGGGGTGTCAGTGCTACTAGGCAATTTCATGTTGGTTTAACTCAACCCCTGTGTGTGTGTGTGTGTGTGTGTGTGTGTGTGTGTGTGTGTGTGTAAAACTCTGGGTTCATACTGAAAACTCTAATTCTAACCTGATATCCACAGGGTTTCTCTTTGCCTTCTCTCATTCTATATTTGTGTTTCCTTCAACTACAGTGAGCATTCTGGCTCCCAGCAACATTCATTTATTTCCTTATTTGCATGGTCCCACAATATATACAAAATACTTTCAGAATTGATACACCCATGCAATGAAAGAAAATAACCTACAAAGTAGTTAAATTTTTTTTTTTTGCATTTTGTTTGTTTGTAAACAGAAGTTATTTAGTCAAAGTACTATGTTCAGAAGTTACTCTGACCCCCTTAAGAGTAGTTATATTATTAATTTGAAATCAGTTTTGCCTACTTTTGAGTTTCATATTATCATTCTTAAAGATTTATTTATGTTGTGAATATCAATATTTTCCTCCATTGCTGTAAAGTAGCAGTCCCCAACCTTTTTGACACCAGGGGCCGGTTTCCTGGAAGAGGTGGGGATGGAATGGTTTCAGGATGAAACTGTTCCACCTCAGATCATCAGGCATTAGTTAGAGTCTCATAAGGATTGCACGGCCTAGATCCCTCCCACGCGCAGTTCACAATAGGGTTCACGCTCATATGAGAATCTAATGCCACTGCTGATCTGACAGGAGGCGGAGCTCAGATGGTAATGTGAGCAATGGGAAGCAGCTGTAAATACAGATGAAGCTTCCCTCCCTTGCCTGCTGCTTACCTCCTGCTATGTGGCCTGGTTCCTAATAGGCCGGGGAATGTTACCAGTCTGCAGCCTGGCGGTTGGGGACCCCTGCTGTAAAGTATTCTGAATGAACTACACTGTATCCATTATACTGATGATGAATATTTGTGTTATTTCATATTTTTATTATGAATAAAACTGCTATGAACATTCTTGTACATGCCTTTTGGTAGAAGTAAGCAATAATTTATTTTGGGTACTTGGGTGTCCATATATATGTTTAGCTTTAGTAGATACTGCCAGACAGTTTTTCCAAGCAGTTGTTGAATTTACACTCCCGTCAGCAGTGTAAGAGAGTTCCAGTTATTTCACATCCTCGTTAGTACTTGGTGTTGGCAGGCTTTTTAATTTTAACCTATCATGGCCACTAGGGAAAGGGTTACATTTTTTTGAGAAGCCTGCCATAGGATGTTTGCCTGGCCTGAATCTATTAATTGCCTGTCTTTTAGTTTGATTGTCCAACTCACGTGGTTCCATTTTGTTCTCAGTACAAGTACTGAGTAACTTAAGTAACCTAGTAGCATGCCTTTACTGAAATCCAGATGTATTGTCGTGTCAGGCGTTTTTAGCTGGCAAGGACCAAAGATACTTGCAGATTATTATTGTGAAGACTATATTGTACTTTAGCATAAGTAAGGAAAACAGGTGAAGCAAATGGCTTATAAAAGAACAATGGGAAAGTCATTGAGAACCCAAGGCAACTCAAAAGCCTAAACCTTCTTGAGCCCTCAGCAGTAGGATCTATTGCTTCTTCCTTTAGAACTCACATCCTGGTGACTTAGCTTCACTTTACTGTTCCTGCTGCTTCTGACTCCTCTGCTTGTACCTCTTCCTCATCTTAACCTTCCTTGTGTCTATTTCTTCCAGCTGCTGCTCCAGCTACCAACTAGAGGACTCACTCCCTAAAACTGTTTCAAGGCAGAATCTTCACTAAGCCATTTCACAGGCTATGGTCAATCTATGCATTAATCCACATTGAGACAGATGTCCATCCATAGTCCAATTAGGTATGGCCCCAGGAAGCAGGACCACATGGTATCAACATGGCCATTTATGATGAAGACATTCCCTTAGAAGGGCACTATGGGAAAAGCAAGCAGTCTGACTGCCTAGATAGTTTAATTGTATATATTATAGTCTAATTACTGTGTATATTATATTCTAATTCAGTAGACATTTCTCAAGCCCTCTCCTTATCTGTCAGTAAACAATTGGAAAAGGAAATGAACTGTTTAGACTGAAGAAGTTTGTTTTGTTTTGTTTTGTTTCTTTTAGTCTCACTTTGTTGCCCAGGCTGGAGTGCAGTGGTATGATCTCGGCTCACTGCATCCTCTGCCTCCCAGGTTAAATGATCCTCCCACCTCAGTCTCCCAACTAGCTGGGACTACAGGCACACTTCACCACGCCAGGCTAATTTTTTTGTATTTTCGATAGAGACAGGGTTTCGCCATATTGCCCAGGCTGGTCTTGAACTCATGAGCTCAAGCTACCTGCTTGCCTCAGCCTCCCAAAGTGCTGGGATTACAGGTGTGAGCCATCACACCCAGCTTGAAGAACTCTTCATAGTGAACCTATGCCAGTTCCTAATGCTTATAGTCTCCTTTTATGTTCTCAAATAATATATAAGTCCTAAAATGTATCTGTAGAATGGGGTCAAGCCCAAAGTGAATTTTATTCTGTAGATAGCAGAGGTTAGGATGCGTGAAGTATACCTGGTTGTTTGAATTCCGTTTTACAGATGAGGGAACTGAGGGCCAGAGAAGGAGGCAAAGAGATTTGCCCAAAGTCACATACATGGCTAGGAAGTGGGGGCGGGGGGCATCAGGACTTAAATCCAGGTTTTCTGGTTCCATATCCAGAACTCTCTGCATTACCTCACACTGACATGCCCCATACTCATGTCCAAACTATTAAAAGCACAAAGGAGATTTGATAAAAGCAAACTATAGTCAAGGCAAGTGGTGAGAACTGAAAGGAGGCAGATCTCCTAAAGGCTGAGGTGATCTGGGGGACTGCCTCAAGGTTTTGAACTAGGCCTTGTAGAGTTGGTTGGATTTAGAATGGTGTGGAGAAGGGAGAATGGTACAAATGAAGATACAAAAGTGGGGAAACAAGAGATTTTTCCAGAGACAGAAAAGAGACTCATGTTGCTGGGTTGGAGGGTTTATGTAGGAAAGGAGTGATAAAATGTGTGTTAAACAGTAATGAGACTTTGATAACTGTGACAACTTTAATTAAAAAGAAATCAGATCATGCCCATGCACATATGGTGGGTCATGCATGTTACCCCAGAACTTTGAGAGGCCAGGAGTTCAAGCAGTCTGGACAACATGATGAGATCCTGTTTCTACAAGAAGTAAAAAAGAAATTGGCCAGGCATAGTGGTGTGTACCTGTAGTCCTAGCTACTCAGGAAGCTAAGGCAGAAGGGTCGCTTGAGCCCAAGAATTCGAGGTTATAGTGAGCTGTGTTTACACCACTGCACTCCAGCCTGGGTAATAGAGCAAGACCCTGTCTCTAAAAACAAAAACAAAAACAGATCAGATCATGATATTATGGTGAGAAGAAAGCTTCAAGTCATTGGTTGTTAAGACTTCAGACTGAGGCAAAAAGGACTAAACTAAGATGATAGCAGCTGGAAATAAGTCAGATTTGAGAACCGTTGAGAAGGCAGGATTAACAGGATCTGGAGACAGCCTAAATATAAGGGTAGGAGAGAGATAAGGAAAAGAGTTAGAACTGTCACTTGAGAGTTTGAGCCTTTGTGACAGGGACGCTGTGGTACCAGTATCAGAAGAGGAGGAGGCGATGTCTATAGTGAGTTAGCTTACAGACTTTGCACCAAAGCAGACCTGGGACCAGTGACTTAACTGGTCTGAGTGGGTTTGCTGGCCTGCTATGTAGGGAGACAGATTCCCACTTCTCAGAGTGGCTGTGAGGATGGGAGGTATTGCAGGTAAAGTGAAATTCTATAATGTCACATGCTTGGCATCCAGGCACTTAACCAAACTTTAGCTCTTTTCTTCTCACCCCAACTTCTCTGGAAGATAGCAGAACCTAGTTCAAGCCTCACTGTTTTTTCACAGGCATACATACAATGTGCCTTCATTTTATTTCATACATATATATGAAATAAAATACAAATTCAAGCCCACAGAGAGAGTTAAAGATATCTTTGTAAGGCTAGGTGCTTCCAGAAGCAAACAGCTGTACTGCTTCTCTGGTGTCGCGGTGGCCTTCCCCAGTTGGGACTATTTCTGAGCTTAGGGGTGGAACTCTTGTGGTTCACTGGATTGCAGTGTGCCTGTAAAACGTGCCCAGCTTCCAAGCACTGTGTTTAATAGTTTGAAAATTCTGGTTGTCACCCCAGAGATACACAGATGGAAACTGGGTTTGGGCAGAGCTCTAGCAAAGGTGGCACCGAGACGCCCATTCCCTTGACCTTTTAACCCTGGCGGCGCAGGCTGCCCAGCCAGCTGGGGCTGCCATTCTGGAGCTGCTTCTGGCACACTTCTCCTACCCTGGCTGCTGTGCCTGCCAAGGGCTCGCAGTGAGGCACAGAGCATAGCCCAGTGCCATACCAGCCTAAACCTTGTTACTCCCCTTCCACCCTGGCCATCATGCATCTCCGCACGTACGCCCCATTGCCAAAGCACTTGAAGGCACCCGGACTCATTGGCGCAGGGCGAGAACCAGTCGGCAGGCCTCGCTGTCCACCTAGCACCCTGGGTGGCCTTTGGGCCACGGCTGGCTACCACTCTCCGGTAGAGGAAAGCGGGCCCTGGCTGGTGGCATGGGGCTGACCTCGCCTCATTTCCTCTCCTTGGCGTACTTGACCCTGAGTTCTGGTCCGCAACCCGGTGTTCGTTTCCCACCCCAGTCTTCTGTGCCCCGATTTCCCCATTTAGAATATTCAGATTTGAACAATCTGGCGGCGTTCTCTCGCCAAGGGATATCCATGAGGAGGGCAGGCGGCAGAACTTTGTTGCCATTTTGCAGCCATTCCCCTTAAGAAATATCCCTGGAAACAGCTCCTTGATTATTCCAGAGGTGGGCCCTCCTAGCCCCAGTCAGGATGTTGTTTGGGCCCTGTAAATCTAGGGCTCTCCCAGCCTTACATCCATGGCACTGGGCTTGCCAGATGTAAGGGAACTGGATGGGTAGTTTATTTCCATCTTATATGAGAAAAGGAAGGGTACATACCGTTTTGAGGAAGAAAGCTTGAACCTGAAGGATCACAGAATCCTACACCTCCGCTAGCTGTGAAACACTTGGCAAGTTACCTTGCTTCTCTGAACCCCAGCAGCTTCATTTGTAAAATGGTTGTAACAAAAGAATATCTTAGGTTTTGTATAAGTCTGTATGAGATAATATAGGTAAAATAGTTAGCCAAGTGCCTGGCCTATAAGTATTCTATAAGAGCCAGTCAGCTGTTTTTACAAACAGGTACAACTGTACTGTTGAGAACCAAAGTACTCACATCCAACAGTTGGCAAACATTTTCACATTCATCAAATTTTTGCTTAAATTTTTCATTTGTTTAACTCATTAATGCATTCAGCATGTATTTACTGAGCATATTATTAGTCAGCTCTTGCCCTGGTCCAGCTGTATTTTCTAAGACCCCACCCCTAGGAAAATTTTAACTGGCCTTGCAAGAACTGATGAAGTCTAGCCTGGTGGGTGGGTGGGAGATCTTATCCCTGTGGCAGTGGGGGTTTGGAATTGGTTTTTTGCAGCTCTGACTTCGCGGGCTGAGGTCCCTGAACAGAGCAGACCTCTCTCATGTCTGGGAAGCATTAAGACAGAGCAGCTCTCCACAGCCACCTTTGCTTCTCACCCCTTACTCTTGGGGAGTTGTGTCCCCCTTCTCCAGAAGGCCCCAGTCAGCAAGCTGGAACCTGATTTTTCTATAGTGGGGTCCTGTTTCCTAGAACTGACTTCTGTTATAGTCTTCTGTGCTTTGCTGTGCTGGAGTTGCCAGAAGAACCCTTCTCTGCTTTCAGTGCCCCCAGCATCTTCATGCTGTATCCTTCTAATGCTGTCTCCTTCTTGCCCACATTGTGCATGTCAGGGTCAGTCTCCAATTGGACTGGATTGGCCACACTGCTGCTCATACTTGCTTTGGGATCATATACCTTCCCTGAGTCCCTTCTCTTTGCACTGCCACCTCCTCACCCCCATGACCTACACTTAGATTTTGTGGCAGAAACACTACTGAGCAGGCAGTCTTCTGGATGTCTGAGAGACAGAGAACCTAACATGCACAGTCTGTGAACAGACATCGTAGTGTGATAAGGGCCATGATACATAGTGCTGTGGGAATAGCCAGGGTAGGGCAGCTGGCTCTGCCTGAAGAAGTCAGGGAAGGCTTTACCAGGAGGTGTTGTTTGAGCAGTCTTTTTTTTTTTTTTTTTTTTTT
>NW_012104477.1:765450-783183 GCF_000951045.1 Mandrillus leucophaeus
TTTTTTAAATGAGACTGAGTCTTGCTCCATTGCCCAGGCTGAAGTGCAGTGGCGTGATCTTGGCTCACTGCAACCTCCACCTCCCAGGTCCAGGGAATTCTTCTGCCTCAGCCTCCTGAGCAGATGGGATCACAGGCACCCGCCACCATGCCCCACCAATTATTTTTGTATTTTTAGTAGAGACGGGGTTTCACCATGTTGGCTAGGCTGGTCTCGAACTCCTGACCTCAAGTGATCCCCCCCGCCTTGGCCTCCCTAAGTGCTGGGATTACACATGTGAGCCACCACACCCGGCTGAGCAGTCTTAAAAGATTTACCTTGGTAGACAGTGGGAGAAAGCGAATTTCAGGCAAGGAGCATAGCATGCATAAAGGCCTGAAATTGCATCATGTTCTTAGAGAAAAAGTAATGTGATGTGAATAGAACAAAAGGATTATGTTATTTGGGTTGAGGGTTCTGAGTAGCAGAGGGAGGAAATGAGGCCAGAGAGGTAAACAGGGACCTACTCATGAGGGCCTTGTAAGATGTTTTAGGCTTTACCCTACCAACGCTGGAATCCTGCGAAGGTTTTATACATGGACATGACATGGTCAGATTTGTGCATGAAGAAGGTGGGATGCATGGCTGTAAGGGGATAAATTGTCTCATTTGTCCTCTAGCAATTCTATAAGGCAGGCAGGGAAGACACTGTTTACTTTTTACACCTCAGAACACTGAGGCCCAAGAGGTCAAGTCAGATACCTTGCCCTTTAGGTCTCAGAGCCAGAAAGGGGAGGACCTGGGACTCACCTAGTTTCCCGGTCCTGAATCTCTTTTCTCCTGGGCGCATTGCCATTGTTAATAGCGTCTTCTAGAAAGCTGCCTGCAACTGAGCAGTGGGTAGATGCAGACAGGAGCATTATGAAGCATATGGTCATTGATACAGTTTCACTGAGGGAGTATAACACTGGGATTTTGCGGCCTGTGGTGTTCA
This sequence comes from Mandrillus leucophaeus, assembly GCF_000951045.1. NCBI lineage: Eukaryota > Metazoa > Chordata > Mammalia > Primates > Cercopithecidae > Mandrillus > Mandrillus leucophaeus. The sequence continues at coordinate 766,424 of NW_012104477.1, forward strand.
GTTGCCTGACCTCTATGCCAGCACACAGACAGCAAGAAGCAGTGGGGAACTTTGAGCTTCAAGCTCTACATTGGTTTGACAAAATCCATTCATCACTGTCTCTTTCATTAATGTGCTGTCTGATACTGACATTTGTCAATGGCTTGTTTCTGGAAGCCCCGGTCCTCAAGGCTGGTCAGCTCTACAGTCACAGCCCCAGGGTGAACCCCGGCAGTCAGAAGTAGGGCTTTTCTCTCTCTGCATTTTGTAAAATAAAATAACTTTAAAACAATAGCAAAGATAACATGATGTAGCAGTAAAGAACACTAGCTTGGAGATCAGGCAGACCTGGGTTTTAGATCTGCTGCTGCCACTTGTCTAGCTGTGAAGATCATTTAATATGTATGAGCCTCAGTCTCCTTATGTCTAAAATAAGAAAGTAGAACTTACCTGAAAAGATTGTCGTAATGACTAAAATGTGATAATGTTTATAAAGTACCTTGGCATGACACCTGTTACATATGAATCCTCAATATATACTGACTTTAATTCCTACAGTTACTGTTGCCCCAGCCACCACTACTACTGCCACCACGGTTAAATAATATTTGGAAAATAGAGAATAGTAGAAAAAATATCTTACAATCTTACCACCAGGATGCAGCTACCCTTGTAATTTAAATTTCCTTCAAATCCTTTTCCCCCACTACTTCTAAACATTCCTGATTTTATCACATGTATATTTTATACCCAGGTGGGTTTTTTCCCTCCATGGTGGTAACTGCATTACACTTATTTTTTCTTGTTTTTAATAGATTTTTTCCTAATTATAAAAATTGTTTATAAAATTCAGAGTTTAGAAAAAAAGAAAAAGAAAAATCATACTCATTGTTAACATTTTGTTGTATCTCCTTCCAGTCATTCTTATTCACACTTTGTTATAGAGTTGAGATCATATTATATATACAATTTTTATGTAATTTTTCATATGAATATTTTCTTATAAGCATCATTTTCCAAGGCTGCATATTAGTCCATCGGGTGGCTCTACCATAATTTACATAAGCATTTCCCAATTGTTAGACATCTGAATTTTTTCCAATTCTTCAATCTAAATAGCTTCCTGTAACAGACCTAGGGAACCAGCCTCATTACAGCCAGGAAGCATATAATGAACTTGTGCTGTGTATATGGCCCTGAGTGAGGCATAGTGGGAGCCGTCAGGTCAATCAGACACAGAGCCAGCCTCAAAGGAGCTCAGAGACTAAACAACCTGGAGATACTTACTGGCAAATAAGAACTGTCAGGGAGTCCACTTAAGTGTGCGTAACCTTTTCCCTTTGGAGACTGGGATCTGGGAAGCACAGCTTCTACACAGGAAAAAGCCTAGGAAACCTTGCTGCCGCTTCTCACCTATGAATATGCAGATTGGCTTCTAATACTCAAATGCCTTTTGAGCTACGCTGTCAGGGGCCTGCGCTAAGAACCATTGAATATTACTTACAAGTGATTTTCACTGGGAAAGAATGAGAAACACTACCAAAGGAACTTGTGGGAGAATTAAGGGAATCAGAGTGACTCTAGTCTTGGTTTTTTATTTTATTTTTTTAATTGACAGATAAAATTGTATATGTTTACTGTATACAACATGATGTTTTGAAATATGTATGCATTGTGGAATGACTAAACTGGCTAATTAACATATATTACTTCACATAGTTGTCATTTTTGTGGTGAGAAAACAAAATCTACTTTCAGCATTTTTTAAGAATCTGATATATTAACTGTAGTCATATATAATAACATGGATGAACCTGGAAGACATTACTTTAAGTTAAATAAGTCAGGCACAGAAAGGCAAATACCACATGATCTCATTCAATAAGGAATCACTCATATGTGGATTTAAAAAGTTGATTTCATAGAAGTAGAGGATAGAGTGGTGGCTCTAGTCTTAGTTTTGTCACAGACTTGCCTGGGACCTGCGGTAAGTTATTTCTCCCTCCTGAGCCTCCATCTTCTCCTCATAATGTAGGGTATCTCCAGGGCCCTTCCAGCATTGACATTCCAGAGTACTTGAAACATTCCTCTTGCAAGGAGCTAAAGTGAGTATCCTGATAAAGGTCACAGGATAATTCTCCAAAGTCCAGAGCTCCTCTTAATTAGTCCTAGGGAACCATTTATGCCTTTGTATTCCCAGTCACTTCCTCCTACTAGCGGTTGAGACATATGGAGACTGAAGGGCAAGAAGTATCTCTCACTGGTTGGAAATCCTGGATTCAGAAAGCCAAAAACTGTCTTTTATGTATTAAGTATTTGTTCTTTTATGTACTTTGTTCTTTCATTCATTCCCTCATTTAGCAGATGTTAACTGAGTCCCAGGCCTTGTCCAATCCATCCGTGCAATACAGAGGTGAATGAGACTCAACCATGTTCTCAAAATACATGTAGTCTCATAAGAACAGGAAACAATGATAAAAGGCAACAAGATGGTTGCTACGGTGGGGGTACATTTAAGGGCATAAGGACAGGTGCACCTGAGTCTACCTAGATGCAACAGCAAAGGAGTCTTAGTAGATACTTTGAGATTTTAAAGGATAAGTAGAAATTTTTTAGGTATGCAGTAGAGGAGAGGACATTCTGGGTAGAGGAACAAGCATGTGCAAGGGGCTAGAGGTGTGAGAGCACATGACATGTTGAAAGAACTACAGATAGTTTGTGTGGCTGGTAGGTGAAAGGGATAGTGGACAGATGAGAAAAAGTCAAACATTTCTCCACGGACCAGGCTGTTTCCACTGAATTCTTTGCTCATTTTATCAGTCCATATGAGAGTGATGGTCTTTTTAGTTCAGTTTTCAAAAACTGTTATCTTTATTGCCTTATCTTTCCATTTTTACAGTAACATATGCTCGTTATAGAAAGTTTGAAAAATACAAAAAGTAAAAGGAAGAAAGGATTTAAAAAATTACTCATGGTCTCACTAGCTAAAGACAACTTTAATATCTGATGACTTTCCATTCTGTATTTCTTTATTTTCTCTTTTTACGTAGCTATGAATGTGTTGTAATTACAATCTTAACTTTTGTATGTGATGCTCCTTTCTATTTCCTTCCTAAATTTTGCCAAAAATGGATGTTAGTGTCATTAGAAAAGAACTATGATTATAAAATATACTGACTGAAATATCTATCAATTTTCTTTCTTTTTTTTTTTTTTTTTTTACAGGTCTCTTGTGGCTCAGAGCATAATTTGGCAGTAATTGGTGAGTAATTTTTATACTGATAACTCTTTCTTCTGAAAGCCATGTGGCAGAATTGGAGAAGACTTTTGGTTAACCAAAAGCCATGGTGCGTGTGCTCATGCATGTTTTAGGGGAGATTGGGGAAAATGGAAATCTTTGGTTGACCAAGGGTTTACTAGAAGCTCCTTTTCTAAATATTTCAATTCATATAATTGAGCATCTTTTTAAGGTACCTGAGCTGGTCTCCCTGCCTGGGAAGTGGCATTTGAGCATATTAAAGAACTCACAGGCTGAGGGGCATCATGTGTAGAAAGCCAGACATTAAAAGGAAGAATGATTGGACTGCTTCTGGTTTTTTGAATAAATCCCCATTCAAAAGTTCTTTCCTATTGGTTTGGCTCTTTCTTTGGAAATATGCGGCTCTGCTCACTGCCCTCGCTGCCTTGTATTTAGTGGCACTCAGGAGCTCCCAGCTGGACTCAAACCTCTGGTTAATAGAGGCTTCCTCTTAGTTGGCCCTGGATAATCACAGTTTAGTGTTTTCATGATTAGATCTATTCATTCAAGAAGCCTTCTCTTTACTTCCACAGGTAGACTCAGTTTCCATCTCACAGTACATTAAGGAGACTGCAGTGTAGGGACAGACTGCCTGAGTTCAGTACAGACTTCTACTTACTAGCCATGTGAACTTGGACAAGGTATTTGACTCCTCTATGCTCATCTTTAAAATGGGGAGGGCAATAGTGCCTACCTCATAGTGGTGTTGAAGGGACGAGTTAAGATATGCAAAGCACATAGAATGGCACTTAACTCCTAGTAGGGACTTTGGTAATGTTTGTTATTATTACCTGGTGTTATGTGTTAAAGTAATTGCCCTCCTCTGGGCTTTAGTTTCCCCAGCTGTAAATGGAGAAGTTAAAACAGAAAACCAAGTTTCCCTCCAGCTCTGATATTTTAGGACTTTTGTTACAACCTCACCACTGACTGACTTCTGTCAGTAATTTCTGTTCCTGGCCACTCCTGTCTCCTAGCTTCTAACTTTGAACTTCTACCAGGCAAGACCCTTGTGTTTTCCTCATTTATTGCCTATTCACAGCACCTAAAGCAGTGCGTGGCTCTTAGCAGAGACTCACACGTTCTTTTCTGAATTGAGCTAGACTGGCTTGGCTGCCTGGGGTGGCAGTAGTGTGAAGCACTACTTTGCAGGCCCAAACATGATGTACAAAGAGGCAGAACCAAGGACAGCAGAGGAGGTGGGGAGTAACAGGGGCTGGAGTTAGAGAAGGAGCTAGAAAATGTAACAGCAAACCTGCATGCTTTGCAGCAGGACCAGATACTTTATACTGGAACTGCTTCAGCCTGGTTGTAATTAAGACAAGCTAATCAAAGAGTCAAAGGCAGTGCCTAGGACACTGCTGCTACTGCTATCACTGAACTGGGAGAGGTCGGCTTCCCCTGGGACCAACACAAACAAGAAGATTGCAGGGAATCTAAATTTGTGAAAGCACAAAATCCAGATGAAGGAATGGGTCAGAGCTAGCAAAGTGACAGGCTGAGCTGATGTAGGCAGCCTGGGGCTGTAGAAGGAGCAAAGACTCTGCAGACAGCCTTGATTCAAACCGGTTCCATCACTGTGTGAGCGTCCATATTCTTATCTTTGTAATGGGGATAATCATTCCTCCTTTCAGGATTATTGTGATTAGGTGAGATAATTTATGTGAAATACCTGGCAGATATAAATTCCTTTGGTTTCTCTTTTCTCTTGGTTGGGTAGGGGGAGGGGAGAAATACTTGTTAGTGTAACTGTTCTAGTGAAATATTTCTTTGTTGGGAGAGAAACAATGACATTCTGGAAAGATGTGTCCCGTGTTACCTGTGTGGAGGCCGTCAGAGGCAGTGGGAGAATAGGGCATGCTGGTGAGCACTTGAGGGCAGACCTGTTATCTTCCATTGTATCCCCAGTTCCTGGGACCTGGCTCACAGACTGCTGAATAATGGTTTCAGAGTCAGGAAAGGTGAGTGCAGGCACAGGGCTCTGCACGTATGTACCTGCCTGCCAGCCAGGAGCAAGAAGCTCTCCATCACTGGAGGAATGAGGCCCTGAGTGGGTGCTCTGGAGGGTGCAGGCTTTGAAACAGGAAGCTACAAGAAGCTGCCTGTTAGCCCTGCCAGGAGGCCAGCACGAGGGAGACAAGTTGCAGGTGAAGAAGAGTTCCTACCAGCTTAAAGCCATGTTTCCCATGGGTTGAGCTCCTCCCCTCAACCCTACTGCCTTTGCCTACTTTAGAGGGATTTCCCTGCCTTCAGTTTCATTTCCTGAACTCTAGCCCTTCAGTGCCTGGTGCTGTGTCCCACATGTAAAAGGCACAAAATAGTTATAGAATAGACTAGAAGATAACATAAATCAATCAAACTTTGCCCAAGGGTAGAAGCAACCTTAATGTCTAATGAGTGTGTGACAGATGAATCAACTTGGAAAGGGAGGTGAAACAGAGAATGGTGAAAGGACATGATTGAGAACCTACTCTGTCTTGGGTTAATGGAAACAATTCCTCTAAGTATATTTGTTGTGTCTGCTTTAGAGACAAAACAGGCTCAGAGGTTAAATGGGTTAAACAGGTCGTAGAGATAAGTAGCAGTGTTACCTGAGCAATGGGCTCACTGCCCAGTGCACACAGAAGCAAATACTGTGACACTGGCTTTGAGAAAAGAAAAAAGCTTTATTGTGAGTCAGTTGACAAGGAGACAGGGAGGCAACTCTCAAATCAATCTCCCCAACCTGGGAGTGTGTCAAGGTTTTGTGGCATTTTAAACTAATCCCAGGTAATGCCAGTGCAGCTGGTTGGCCAGGCTGGTGATGGTAACAATTAGGTTGCTAAAGCTTTTCTCCTGAGCATGCCAGGTAACTTTGGCTCTGCATTACCTGTAACTTAAGCAGTGATTAATTGGTTTGAACTGGTCCTACAGTTACTGCAGTAAATAGTACAGCTGTCTCCTCCACTTACGAGCTGTGTAACCTGTATAAGAGACTTACCTTCTCTGTGTCTTGATCACCTCATCTGGGATATATTATTATTGACTTCATAAGGTTGTTAGGTAAAGTGCTAAGAACAGCGCCTAACACAAGTAAAGACTCAATAAATGTTAGCTGCTATTATTATTATTATTCTATATTAAGACCTCAAGGAAGGAAATAATTATAAGCCTGAGGCCAGGATAGGAACCTCAGGAGCTAGAGAAGGAAGTGTCTTTCCCAGCCTGGATATCAGGGTCCATGGCAAGATCTCAGCATAGCTGCAGGATGGATTTGTAAACTGGAGCCTGGGGTTCCCATTGGGGAATCTGCACATCCAAACAGCCCTGGAAACAGTGACAGCCCAGATTTGTTCAAAGACAGGATTCTGCTATTCTTTGTCCCAGACAGGAACGCAGGCCCTGCATGTTCCAGCCTGAGGCAAGCCCCATGGAAGCCATATTTCAGTTTCTTGCGAAGATGGAAATTTTACTCTGCTGCTTTATGTGCTTCTGGGTTTCTTTGTTCACTTCTTTTGAAATTTGGTTTAGTTACTTCCTTAGTTTTCCAATTAAGTTTCTCTTGACATGTTTTGTCTTTGCCACCAGGTGCCCCCATGGCTAGACAGAATGGTGAAGTGGTATGAGTTCCTGCTTTAGACTAAGAACTGTTGGAGCTAAGCATAGACAGACTCAGGTGACAATCAGAAAAGAGAGAGCTGAGGCCATTGACCATGGCTGGCTTGGGCATTCTCTACCTATGTGCCTTGTACAATCACTCTGCCTCACCGAGCCTGATTCCTCATTTGTAAAATCGACACCCTGATACCCACTCCCAGAAGCTGTTCTTCCCAATGGCATATGTATGTCAAGTGCATGCTCAGTACCTGCCATGTCATAGGTGCTCCACAGGTGCTTGTCCACTTGGCTGCTTCACTAATTCGCTTTCTTCCTTTCCACCTAGGATTTCTTTCCACATCTGACAAAGTTCACTGGCTAACTCCCATTTGTGGGCATAGGCTGAGGTGAAATGAGGGCACGTGGCCATCACTTGCTGAGAAGATCCCTGCCTTTCAGAGGCAGGGTCCCCAGATCCAGCTCTGTTTTCAGGCCCCTCACCTCTGTGTCTGGATGAATTGGCTCCAGCTGTTGTGCTTCCATCAGGAGCAGCTTATTTTGGCTTGAATTGGCAATTTGTTTGCCTTCTCCCCTGATGTGCAGTTTTGTCTTCCCTTCCTGCGGAGGAAAAAGAGCTGACTGCGTTTCCTCTCTCCCTGCTCCACGCAGACCTTGGAAGGATTTTATTGGTGGCCTTTTCCTGGAGCACTCAGGCTTGCCAGACAGCCATTGTTAAAGGGTTGGTTATTGGCAGGGAAGTGTGATGCCTCCTCCTCCTCCTCCTCCAAGCAGAGCCAATTCTTTTACTAAATCGGAGCTATAATATATGCATAGATTTTTTTTTCATTTCACAGATGATTTTCAACTGTTGAACCATTGTACCTTTATAATATGTATGGCAGAACATCTGACCTTGGCATGAAACTATCAAGCAATTTCATGTAAGAACTTAATAGGAATATAAAGAAATAACTTTTTTTGGCACTGGATATTCCTTTGAGAGGTGATATCTCCAAACCCTAGGGCCTTGTAGAGAGCTTAGAGGCAGATACAAACTTGTATGTTTCTATGCACAACAAGATAGGCAAAATGTAAATACTTTACCTATCTCATCCCATTTAATCCTCACAGCAAATTGATAAGCTGGTACTTTGGTTAATCCCATCTTCTAGGTAAGGGAAAATGAAGCTGAAGGTGAGCAATTTACCCTGCCCATGTCACGCAAGTAGGAAGAATTTGTGTGTTAGGTTTTTTACCCACGCCTCTAATTTCAGAGCCTGTGGACTACTACCCGATGCTGCCTTCCTGCAGACTGGTGATGATCTGGCCTGTTTTTAAAGCCACCAGAGAGGAGTATTTCATCTTTTTGTTTCAGTGTTTAAAATGAAAAACTCCCTTCCATGCTATCTCCCTCTCTCCAGTCCCCCAAAACCCTTCTACCACATGTGCAGCTAAAGCCTGTTACTGGTTTCTTCTGTATCCTTCTAGTGTTCTTTTACATATGTAAGTGAATACTAAGATATGTTTTTATCCTGCCTTTTACATAAATGGTAGCATACTATGCTCATTTCTCAGTGCCTGATTTTTCTCAACGATTTTTCTGGGAGATCTTTCCATATCAGTATAAAAGCTGTCCTAGCTCTTTTTTTTTTACAGTTATTTAATATTCCAAAGTTCCTATGTACCTTGATATATTTAACTAGTGCCCTGTTCATGGACATTTATGTAATTTCTAGTCTTTTGTTATTTAAGCAACACTATAGTGAATGACCTTCTATATATGTTATTTCATGTGTAGGAGAGTATAGTTATAGGGTAAGTTCCTAGAAGTGAAATTACTGTGTCAAAGTATAAATATATTTGTAATTGTGCAATGTACTTCAAAATTGGCCTCCATAGGGGCTATGCCATTTTTCACTCCTGCTAGCAATGTGTAAGGGTACTTATTCATAGCAGTCTCCCTAATAGGATATGTTAAGAAACTCGGATTTTTGCCAGTCTGATAGGTAAGCAACTACTCAGGGTAGTTTTTGTTTATCTTTCAAAGTTGAAGTATAAAATATACAGTAAAGCGCACAAATCTTAAGGGTTCAGATTGATGAAGTTTTACATATGTATATACTTAAGAAAACACCACCCAGAGCAAGATATAGAACATTTCCAGCACCCTGGAAGACTAGTTCACGCTCCATCTCTGCCTATAACCCACCCCCAGAGGTAAGCGTTCTTCTGACTTCTATCTCCAAAGATGCCTTTGTTTGGACTTCATATGAATGGTGTTTGACTTCTTTTGTTCAACACATTGTGTCTATAAGAATCATTCATGTTGTGTGCAGCAGTAATTTTATAATGCTCGGTAATATTCTACTGTATAACTATATCACAACTTAACCATTTAACTGTTGAACATTTGGGTTGTTTCCAGTTTGGGGATGCTATGTACATTCTTATACATGCCTTTTGGTAGACATATACATTTATTTCTCTTGGGTGCATGATTAAGACTAGGAATTATAGTTCATGTTTATAATTGGTAAATACTGCGCAACTGTTTAAAGTAGTTGCACCAATTTACACCCCCACCAGCAATATGATAGTTCCATTTGTCCTATACTCTCACCAGATATTTTCTATCTTGTAGATTTAGGCAATTCTGTTGAATGTGCAGTATGGAATCTCACTGATTTTAATTTGCATTTCTCTCATAACTAATGATGTGGAGTACCTTTTTGTATGCTTATAGGCCATTTGGATGGCTTCTTTTGTCAAATCCAAAGACTTTAAGCCTTTGCCCATCGTTTTAAGTTGGGTTTTTGTCTATGCTTTTCTTAGTGACTTGTAGGCATCCTTTATATCTTGTAGATTCCAGTCCTTTGTTGAATATGTGTATTGTAAACATCTTCTCCCAGCCAGTGGCTTACTCTTTTACTTTCTTAATTGTTCTTTTGATGAATATTTATTTTAATGAAGTCCAGTTTATTGACCATTCCTTTAATGGTTTGAGGTGTTTGTGCCCTATTTAAGACATTTTTACCCATTCCAAGATCATGAAAGTATTCTCCTATGTTTTCTTTGTGAAGCTTTATTATTTTGCCTTTGGTATTTAGTCCTAAAATCCATCTCAAATTAGTTTTTTAAAACATTTAGAACCATTTATTGAAAAGTTCATTTTTTACCATTGAATTGTGGAGGCATCTTTGTTATAAATCAAGAGACTGCATGTATATGTGAATGTGCTTTTAGATTCTTTTTTATTAGTTTGTTTTTCCTTTTGTGTACTAGTAGAACACCAGCTTGATTAATGTAACTTTATAATAAATCTTGATATCTAGCATTATAAGCTCTCCTACTTTGTTCTTTTTTAAGATTATTGTGGCCTTTTTAATCTGTCTAATTTTAATTATTGTAAATGAAGGTTTAGCATCTTTTTATATGTTCAAGAACTATTTATATTTCCTCCTTTATGAAGAGTTTTCCACACCCATATTAGTTTATTCATTGTTGCTGTAACAAATTACCATAAAATTAATGGCTTAAAACAAGACAAATGTATTATCTTCAAGTTTGAGGTCAGAAATCTAAGATGGGTCTCACTTGGCTAAAATCAAGCTGTCAGCAGCCTTCATTCCTTTCTGGAAGTTCCAGAGAGAATTCATTTTCTTGCCCTTTCTAGCTACTAAAGGCTACCTATATTCCTTGACTTGTGACCCCTTCCATCTTCAAACCCAGCCATGGCTTTTCAAGCCATGACTTTTCTTTCTCCTACTGCATCACTCTAATACTGACTCTTCTGCCTCCCTTTTCTACATTTAAGGACCCTTCTGATCACATCAGCCCTGCCTGGATAATCCAGCATAATCTCCCTGTATTAGTACATTTTCATACTGCTGTAAATACCTGCCTAAGACTGGATAATTTATAAAGGAAAGAGGTTTAATTGACTCACAGTTCAGCGTTGCTGGGGAATGCCTCAGGAAACTTACAATCATGGTGGAAGGTGAAGGGGAAGCAAGGCAGGAAGGAGAAGTGCTACATGAAGTGGGGAAGAGCCCCTTATAAAACCATCAGATCTCACGAGAACTTACTCACTATCACAAGAATAGCATGGGGGAAACTGCCCCCATGATTCAATTACCTCCACCTGGTCTCTCCCTTGACACCTGGGGATTATGGGTATTACAATTCAAGATGAGATTTTGGGTGGGGACACAGCTAAACCATATCACTCCCTGTCTTAATATCAGCTAATTAGCAACCTTAATTTCATCTGATAACTCAGTTCCCCTTTGCTGTGTAACAAAACATATTTATAGGCTCTAGGAATTAGGACATTTAGGAGGCCATTATTTTTTCTACCTCAGTATCCTTTGCCTTTGCTGTAGAGTCTGAATGTTTGTGTCTTTCAAAAAATTTTATTTTGAGATTTATTCCCTAATGTGATAGCATTCAGAGGTGGGGTGTTTGGGAGGTGATTAGGTCATGAGGGCTCTACCTTCAAGAACGGGATTAGTATCCTTGTAAAAGAGGTCCAAGGGAGCTTGTTCACCCCTTTTGCCATGTGAGGACATTTAAAAGGTGCCATCTAAAAGGAACAGGCCCTCACTATGTACCATCAGATCAGCTAGTACGTAGATCTTGGACTTCCCAGCCTTCAGAACTTCTATTGTTTATACATTTTCCAGTCTACGGTATTTTGTTATAGCAGCCCAGAAGGAGTAAGACAGCCTTGTATTTTTTTAAAACAATTGAATAGAAAAAGGATTGTTAGTCTTTTTCTAATAAATGTCTAGGTGTTCTTTACATGTTAGGGAGATTAGGCATTGTTCTGTGATTTGAATTGCAAATGTATTTTCTCAGCTTTTTATCTTTTGTTTTTAATGTTTTTGTTTATTTTGTCCTTAATACTTTGCCATAAACCTTTTCTTTTACTATAGATTAAATGTATCAGTCTTTTCCTGTACGGCTTTTGGATTTTGAGTCAGGGAATCCTTCTCTACTCCAGAGTATAATGGTCTTTCTTTATATTTTATTCTAGTATGGTCATGCATTGCCTAAAAATGGGGATACGTGGCCAGGGTCAGTGGCTCACACCTGTAATCCCAGCACTTTGGGAAGCCAAGGCAGGCTGATCACTTAAGGCCAGGAGTTTGAGAACAGCCTGATCAACATGACTGATACGGTTTAGCCATGTCCCTACCCAAATCTCATATTGAATTCCCACGTGTTGTGGGGAGTGACCTTGTGGGAGACAATTGAATCATGGGAGCAGATCTTTCCTGTGCTGTTTTCTTGACAGTGAATAAGTCTCACAAGAGCTGATGGTTTTAAAAAGGAGAGATTCCCTGCATAAGCTCTCTCTTTGCCTGCCACCATCCATGTAAGATGTGACTTTCTCCTCCTTGCTTTCTGCCATAATTGTGAGGCCTCCCCAGCCATGTGGAACTGTAAGTCCATTAAACCTCTTTATTTCGTAAATTGCCCAGTCTCAGGTATGTCTTTATTAACAGCATGAAAATGGACTAATACAGTAAATTCATACCAGGAGTGGGGTGCTGCTGAAAAGATACCCGAAAATGTGGATGTGACTTTGGAACTGGGTAACAGAGGTTAGAACAGTCTGGAGGGATCAGAAGAAGACAGGAAAATGTGGGAAAGTTTGGAACCCCCTAGAGACTTGTTGAGTGACTTTGATCAAAATACTGATAATGCTATGGACAATAAAATCCAGACTGAGGTAGTCTAAGATGGAGATGAGGAACTTGTTGGGAACTGGAGTAAAGGTGATCCTTGCTGTGTTTTAACAAAGAGACTGGTGGCATTTTGCCCCTGCCCTAGAGATTTGTGGAACTTTGAACTTGAGAGAAACGATTTAGGGTATCTGGTGGAAGAAATTTCTAAGCAGCAAAGCATTCAAGAGGTGACTTGGGCGCTGTTAAAAGCATTCAGTTTTAAAAGGGAAACAGAGCATAAAGGTTCGGAAAATTTACAGCCTGATGATGTGATAAAAAAGAAAATCCCATTTTTCTAAGGAGAAATTCAAGCCAGCTGCAGAAATTTGCCTAAGTAATGAGCAGCCAAATGTTAATCCCCAAGAAAATAGGGAAAATGTCTCCAGGGCATGTCAGGGGTCTTCATGGCAGCCCCTCTTATCACAGACCCAGAGGCCTGGGAGGAAAAGATGGTTTTCTGGGCTGAGTCCAGGGTCCCTCTACTGTGTACAGCCTAAGGACTTGGTGCCCTGTGTCCCAACCACTCCAGTTGTGGCTGAAAGGGGCCAATGTGGAACCCTGGCCATGGCTTCACTGGGTACAAGCCTCAAGCCTTGGCAGCTTTCACATGGTGTTGAGCCTGTGAGTGCACAGAAGTCAAGAACTGGGGTTTGGGAACCTCTGCCTAGATTTCAGAAGATGTATGGAAATGCCTGGATGCCCAGACAAAATTTTGCTACAGTGGTGGGGCCCTCATGGAGAACTTCTGCCAGAAGAGTGTAGAACTGAAATGTGGGGTCAGATCCCCGACACAGACTCCCTACTGGGGCACTGCCTAGTGGAGCTGTGAGAAGAGGGCCACTATCCTCCAGGCCCCAGAATGATAGATCTACTGACAGCTTACACTGTGCACCTGGAAAAGCCACAGATACTCAGTGCCAACCCGTGCAAGCAACTGGGAAGGAGGTTGCACCCTGCAAAGCCACAGGGGCAGAGCTGCCCAAGACCATGGGAACTCCCCTCTTACATCAGCATGAGCTGGCTGTGAGACATGGAGGCAAAGGAGATCATTTTGGAACTTTAAGATTTGACTACTCTACTGGATTTTGGACTTGCATGGGGCCTGTGGTCCCTTTGTTTTGGCCAATTTCTCCCGTTTTGAATGGCTATATTTACCCAAAGCCGGTACCCCCATTGTATCTAAGAAGTAACTAACTTACTTTTGATTTTATAGACTCATAGGCAGAAGCGACTTGCCTTGTCTCGTATGAGACTTTGGACTGTGAACTTTTGAGTTAATGCTGAAATGAGTTAAGACTTTAGGACACTGTTAAGAAAACATGATTGGTTTTGAAATGTGAAGACATGAGATTTAGGAGAGGCCAGGGGCGGAATGATATGGTTTGGTTGTGTCCCAAATCTCATCTTGAATTCCCATGTGTTGTGGGAGAGACATGGTGAGAGGTAATGGAATCACAGGGACAGGTCTTTCCTGTGCTGCTCTTGTGATAGTTAATAAGTCTCACGAAATCTGATGGTTTTGAAAAGGGGAGTTTCTCTGCACAGGCTGTCTCTTTGCCTGCCACCATCCATGTAAGATGTGACTTGCTCCTCCGTGTCTTCTGCCACAATTGTGAGGCCTCCCCAACCACAGGGAACTGTAAGTCCATTAAATTTCTTTCTTTTATAAATTACCCAGTCTTGGGTATGTCTTTATTAACAGTGTGAAAACAGACTAATACAATGGTGAAACCCCGTCTCTACTAAAAATACAAAAATATTAGCTGGGCTTAGTGGCACATGCCTGTAATCACAGTTACTTGGGAGGCTGAGGCACAAGAATTGTTTGAACCAGGGAGGCGGAGGTTGTAGCAAGCCAAGATCCTGCCACTGGACTCCAGCCTGGGTGACAGAGCAAGACTCCCTCAAAGACTCAAAAGGGGGGATATGTTCTGAGAAATGTGTCATCAGATAATTTTGTCATTGTGCAAGCATTATAAAGTGTACTTAACAAAGCTAGATGGTATAGCTTAGGACACACCTAGGCTGTGTGGCTTAGCTTGTTGCTCCTAGGCTATAAACCTGGACAGCATGTTACTGTACTGAATATGTAGGCACTTGTAACACAATGGTAAGTATTTATGTATCTAAACATTAAAAATATGGTACAAAAGATTAAAAATGGTACATCTGTATATGGTACTTACTATGAATGGAGCTTTCAGGACTGGAAGTTGTTCTGGGTGAGTCAGTGAGTGAGTGATGAATGAATATGAAGGCCCAGGACCTTATTATATACTACTGTAGCCTTTATAAACACTATACACTTAGGCTGTAAATACTGTGCACTTAGGCTACATTAAATTACACATAAAAACTCTCTTTCTTCAAACAAAAATTAACCATAGCTTACTGTAACATTTTGCTTTCTGAACTTTAAAAATCTTTTTTACTCTTGTAATAACACAGCTGAAAACACAAACATTGTATACAGTGCAAAAATATTTTTAATATCTTTATTTTATAAGCTTTTTTGTATTTCTTAAATTATTATTATAATTATTTTGCTTTTTAAACTTTTTTGTTTAAAACACAAACACACACATTAGCTCAGGCCTATTCGGGGTCAGAATTATCAATATCACTGTCTTTCACCTCTACATCTTGTCTTACTGGAAGGTCTTCAGAGGCAATAACATGTATGGAGCCATCATCTCCAATGGTAACAATGCCTTCTTCTGGAATATCGCCTGAAGGACCTGACTTTTAGGAGGTATTTTTACAGTTAACTTAAAAAAAAAATAGTAAGTAGGAGGAATACACTCTAAAATAACAATAAAAAGTATAGTATAGTAAATACATAAACCAGTAACATAGTCATTCATCTATCAAGCATGATTACATACTGTACATAATTGTATGTGCTAGACTTTTATATGACTAGAAGCACAGTAGTTTTGTTTACACCAGCATCATCACAAACATGAGTAATGTGTTGTGTTACAACATTGTCACAGCTACTATGGCAGTGGGCAATACGAATTTTTTCAGCTCCATTATAATCTTACGGGACTACCGTTGTATATATGAATCAACTGTTGACCAAAACATGGCGATGTGGTGCATGACTATATTTTTATGGTTTTATTTTTGGCATCTAAATCTTCGATCCATTTGGAATTTATCCTGGTATAACTCAGGTGTGCATTCAGCCTCGCAGTTTTTTAAATGGCTGATCAATTATCTCAAAACTATTTATTGAATTCTTTGGCTGCCTTCTGGGTCCTGTTGCTACCAGAGCAGCCGTAAGGCATTACCCAAAATTGCACAGCTAGTCAGTAGCAGAGCTAGGACTAGCACTCAAGTCTAGCTTGTGCTATTCAGAAGGAGATAGTGCCTGGTTTTCTTTTTTTTTTTTTTCTTTTTTTTTTTTTTTGAGACGGAGTCTCGCTCTGTTGCCCAGGCTGGAGTGTAGTGGCGTAATCTCCGCTCACTGCAAGCTCCGCCTCCTGGGTTCACGCCGTTCTCCTGCCTCAGAGTAGCTGGGACTACAGGCGCCTGCCACTATGCCCGGCTAATTTTATGTATTTTTAGTAGAGACGGGGTTTCACCGTGTTTGCCAGGATGGTCTTGATCTCCTGACCTCATGATCCGCCCTCCTTGGCCTCCCAAAGTGCTGAGATTACAGGCGTGAGCCACTGCGCCCGGCCTTGTGCCTGGTTTTCAAGGGGCTTTCTCAAGTGGTTGCTTGAGCTGTTCGCCAAACGGGGAGACAGCAGCTAAAGGCAAAGCAACAGGTTTTTTTTTCCTATTGTATTTATTTTTTATTTTTTTAATTTTTTTTTAATTTTTAATTTTTGTGGGTACATAGTAGGTGTATATATTTATGGGATACATGAAATGTTTTGACACAGGCATGCAATGCGTAATAATCACATCATGGAGAATGGTGTATCCAGCCCCTTGAGCATTTATCCCTTGTGTTACAATCTAGTTATATTCTTTTTTATTATTATTATTGTACTTTAAGTTCTAGGGTACATGTGCATAACGTGCAGGTTTGTTACATATGTATACTTCTGCCATGTTGGTGTGCTGCACCCATCAACTCGTCAACACCCATCAACTCGTCAACACCCATCAACTCGTCATTTACATCAGGTATACTCCCAATGCAATCCCTCCCGCCTCCCCCCTCCCCC